>NC_067398.1:177980553-178160553 GCF_016432865.1 Antechinus flavipes
CAGATAGTGACTGCATGCATGAAATGTTTAAAAAAAAAAAAAAAAACCTTGTTCTTTAGAGGGAGTTATGTCAAATATGGACAGGATAATAAAAAGCAGAGAAATCACCTTGCTGACAAAGGTCTATCTAGTTAAAACCTATTGTTTTTCAGTTGCAATGTATGATTATGAGAACTAAACTATAAAGAAAGCTGATCAACACCTTTGAATTATAGTGCTAGATAAGATTGGTCAACAGTAACTACTTGATGAAACCAGTAACTACTTGAAGAAAATAATTCAGGGCATTTACTCTAAGGTCAAATATTGAAGCTGAAGCTTAAAAAGTTTGGTCACATAATGAGAATATGGGACTCAAAGGGAAAGACCTTTTATAAAGATTAAAGATGGCAGAGAATGAGATGGATAAATAGTGTCATGGAAGCAATAAACATAAACTTGAATAGGCTATGAGAGATAGTGGAGAATAGAAAGGTCTGGCATGCTGTGATGCAAGGGATCATGAAGAATTAGACACAAATGAATAGCAAAATAACAGGAACGGAATATAGATATCATCTTCCTAAAAACATTCTGTTTTTCCTCCTTGGTCTTTTTCTTGGTATATGTTTGAGGTTCTTAGATTCAGGGACCATTACATGGCATAGTAAACAGGGCACTGGACATAGAGTTAGAAAGACTTGAGTTCAAATTTGATCTCAGATACTTACTAGCTGGGTGACACTGGACAAGTAATTTAACCTCTCTATCTCACTTTCCTCCATTATATAATAGGGACAATAGTGCCTTCCTTCCAGGGCTGTTGTGAGGATTTGTTGCTTGACTCACTCATTCTTTGGGATTAGATTATTTCATTTCTGATTAGTTTTTAGTTTATCTTTCCCTGTATCTATATTGTATATAACTTCCATTGCATCATGATCTGAAAATGCTGCACTTACTATGTCCACTTTTCTGCATTTGATTGTGAGGTTTTTAATGCCCTAATACATGGTCAATTTTAGTGAAGGTGCCATGTACTTCTGAAGGGGGAAAAGAGTATATTCCTTTCTATTCCAATTCAACTTTCTCCAGATGTCTATTATATCTAAATTTTTAAAAATATTTCATTAACTTAACTTCTTTCTTGTTAAGTTTTGCTTAGATTTATCTAATTCTGAGAGGGGGAGGTTGAGTTTCTCTACTAATACAATTTTGCTAGCAATTTCTTCCTATAATGGGCTGAATTTCTCTGAGAATTTGGATGGTGTACCTCTTGGTGCACATATGTTTAATATTACTATTACTTCATCATCTATTATACCTTTTAACAAGATGTAGGTTCTTTCCTTAACTCTTTAAATTAGATTTATTTTTGCTTTTTGCTTTGTCTGAGATTGGAATAGCTACATATGTTTTTTTCTTTTGCTTCAATTGAAGCATAATATATCTGCTCCAGCTTTTTACATGTATTCTGAGTATATCTCTCTGTTTCAAATGTGTTTCTTGAAAACTAGAAATCTAGCATTCTGATTTTAGTTCTTATTTTAACTTCCATTTTATGGAATAGTTCATGCCATTCACATCACAGCTATGATTATCAGCTGTGAACTTCCCTCTATCCTATTTTCTCTCCTGTTTATGCTTTTTTCTCTCTTTTCACTCTGTCCCTCCTCACAATGTTTTATTTCTGGCCACTCTGACCACTCCCTCCCTCAATCTGAAGGTAAAACTTCTTTTACCTCTTTCTCTTACTGTTTCTGCACTCCCTTTTATCCAGTCCTTTCCCCTTTTCCTCTTTCTCCTCTCACTTCCCTATAGGGGAAAAAAATTTCTGTACCCAACTAAGTGTATATATTATTCGCTCTTTGAGCCAAATCTGATAAGAACAAGTTTCAAACAATGCTCATTCTTTCCCTTTACTGTAACAAGTCTTTTCTGTTCTTTACATAATCTAACATCCATTTTACCTCTCCTTTTCTTTTCTCTCAAAACAATCCTTTTTGTATCCCTTAATGTTTTTTTTTTTTAATATCATCATATTAAAGTCAACATATACTCATACTGGCTGTCTATGTATATCCCTTTTCCTGCCCTAACAAAACATACAGTTCTCAAAAGTTACAAATATCATCTTTTTGTGTAATAATATAAACAATTTAACCTTTAAATAACTTGTTTTTCCTCTTTTCTATTTACCTTCTTATGCTTCTCTTGAGCTTTATGTTTGAAGATCAATTTTTTGTGTAGTTCTTTTCATTAGAAATTAGTGAAAGTTCCCTCCTTCTTTGAAGGTCTTTCCTTGAAAGATTATCCTTAGTCTCACTGGGTAGTTCATTCTTGGTTCTAATTCAAGGTTGTTTACCTTCCAGAATATAGTATATATAGTGTATAATATATATACTATATACTATAGCATATATATATATATATGTATATATATATATATATATATATATATATATAAAAATGTGTGTGTGTGTGTGTGTGTGTAATATATAATTTGGTATAAATATACTACCTATAGTATATAGAATATAGTATATTTTCTAGAATATAATATGTATTCTATATATTTCTATATAATATTCTATATATATATTCTATATAATCAGTCAACCAACAAGAATCAAAAAAGAAGAAAATCTGAATATATAGAAAGGAAGGACCTTTCCATCCCTAATGACCCCACAGTCTTTGTCACCTCAGTGGGATGTGATAATACAATTAAACCCGCATTTCCTCTACTAATTCTCAATTTTTTTGTTACACTGAAATGTAACTGGAATAGATAGTTTTCCAGGCCCTCCAATCCTTTATTATAAAAGTCCCCAAATTCTGCATAATCCTCACTGTAGCTTCTCAATACTTGATTTTTTTTCTTGGCCACTTAAAGTATTTTCTCTTTGACCCTGAAGTTCTGGAACTCAGTTATAATGTTTCTTGGAGTTTTTCTTGTGGGATTTCTTTCAGGTGATGATTACTACATTCTTTCAGTGACTATTTTGTCCTCTGCTTCTACCATATTGAGGCAGTTTTCTTTGATGATTTCCTGGAAGATACTTTCCAGGAACATTTTCTGATAAAAAACTTTCACATAGTTCATTGATCCTTAAATTGTCTCTCCTGGATCTATTTTCTTAATCAGTTATTTTCCCAATGAAGTATTTTAGATTTTCTTCTTTTTTGATTCTTTTCAGTTGGTTGACTGATTTTTGGTGTCTCATCCTTAGCTTCAATTTGCTCAATTCTACTTTTTAATGTATGATTTTCTTCATTTAGCTTTGGTGTCTTCTTTTCCATTTGATTAATTCGACTTTTAAAGGTGTTTTCTTAAGTGCATTTTTTAATTTGGCTAATTGTATTTTTAAAGGAATTGTTTTCTCTTTTCAAGTTGTTGATTCTATCATACCTCTCATTTATTTTCCTAATTTTTCTTCTTCCTTTCTTATTTGACTTTTAAATTCTTTAAAATTTCCAAGAAATTTTCAGTTTCCAATTGTGCTTGAGACCAATTCATATCACTCTTTGAGGTTTTCCATGTTGGAATTTTGTCCTCTTCTGAGTTGCTATTTTGGTCTTCCCTCTCACCATAGTAGTTTTCTATTGTGAAGGTGCTTTTTCATTTATTGCTCATTTTTTTCCTTCCATTTTTCTTTTTTTTTTTCTTTGATGATTTGCCCACCATGCTAGGGGTAGCCTGAACTAGTCCCACCCATTGTTGCCTGGTTTCCTGGGTTGGAAAAACTTCCTTCTGCACTGAGGAACTAGAGGCTGTGTCACTGGTCTATTGTCTCCTATTGAGCCAAGACTGTCTCAGTTGTTGATTCATACTGTGATTAAGACCCTCCTATTGGTTTTCCCAGATACCAACTATGCTAGGCTGCATACCCTTTATACCTCAGTGAAACTGAACTTTTGTGAAGTCCTTCCAACCTATCTTGAGATAGAAAATTGTTTCATTCTGTCTTTTTGTAAGCTCTATCATTCTAGCCTTTGTTTATATGTTTGATATTGTGTTCTTTTTGAGAGAAACTGGGAGAGTTCAAGAAACTTCCTGGCTTTAATCCACCATCTTGTCTCCACTAGTAGCAACAACATATTCTTTATATAAATAGACCAATCAAAAATGGATTATCCAAAAGAAGCTACAGTGAATGTTTCTCAGAAAAAAAAAAAACATTCTAAGGAAATATGTAAAATAACTAAGCGTTCACCAAGCTTTCAAATTTAAAAAAGATAAAAGTGAAATACTATAATATAAAGAGTACTATAATGCAAAGCAGGAGATTCTGGATTCTAGTGCTACCAATAATTCAATATGTAACATTGTGCAAGAGACTTGTTAATGTGGACCTCACTTTTATCCTCTGTTAAGAAAGAGAGAGACAGAGAGAGAGAAAAACAGAGGCAGAAAGATAGAGACAGAGACTCAAAGAAACAGAGACAAAGATAGAAAAACTTATGCCCTTCATAGATTCTTTCCAGAATCAATGTCCTATGATTTTTTTTTATCTAAACCTCTTTGGGGTCTTTCTAAATTAGCATATCCATTCATAACTCAACTATCGCACACTACTACTAATGAATGGTAGAGTTGCATTTATGTTGATTTGGGGGATTAGGATTTCAATCCCATCTCTGCCACTAAATAGCTATGTGACTATCATAAGGTATTACTTTCCTTTCTTTAAGCTCTAGTTTTTTCACATGTCAAAAGAGAAGTTTGGACAATAAGATCTTGAAGGACCTTTCCATCCCTAATGACCCCATAGTCTTTGTAACCTCAGTGGGATGTGATAATAGAATTAAACCCACATTTCCTCTACTAATTCTCAATTTTTTTTTGTTACACTGAAATGCATTTACACTCCTGATTCAGACCTTCCAGTTCTATTCCTACTGTGAAGAAAAAAAAAGTGCTTAAGCTATCTTGGGATTTTTCAAGATGCTGTGCATCTTGTGCTTGTATGATCATAAGACAGTCTGCACTTTGGTTTATATAACTTGCATTGTAATGCATGAGTTAGTTCTTATGGAGAGTTTAACATGCATATGCTTAAAGGAAAAGCAGTCATAAATTACAGAATCCTCTATCATGAAGGTTTGCCCAATCTTGGCTCGCTATTTCCTCCAAATCCTTTTCTTTTCTGATATAAATGTTTTGTTGGGTTTTGTCCATTGCCAAAGCAAAGGTTTACCGCCCCATTATAATGGTTTACACTGGCTACAGAAAGAATTTCCCATTCAGGACTTAGTCAAAAATGGTTTCTGTTGACATGACTCAGACCCAGATGCATTCTTGCCATTATATTCTTTTCAACGTATTTCTTAAAATAATAATAATGACATATGTCTGCCTGGAAGCCAGATACCTTCTCCACAATGACTTAGAAATTCCTCTAACCTATTATCAATTTTATGTGAGCAAAAAGGCCCGATCTGGATGTGCAGCTATTTTAACAATGGATAATTGATCTTAGAATCCCAGAACAATTTCATGCATATTGACTGTTTCAGAAATACCTATGATTGATTAAAACATAAAACAAATAAAAAACTTAGTAATTGAAATTTTAAGGAAATGTGAACTTGCAATCAGTTGAAAAATGAGTATTTAGAACAGAAGGACTTAGAATCTTAGAACAGAAGTTGAGAAGGAGAAATAAAGTGATGAAACTCAATATAGAAGTAAGTTACATGGCTACAAATGTAGGGGGAATTTTTACATCTTTTCCCTAACAGAAAAAAAAAAAACCCAGAAAACAAATTATCTAATATTTGAATAACTTTTTATGAAACATTAAAAAAAAATGTATTTGCAATGTCAGATCCAATCCAAACACATTTAATTCACAAAACATGCCTTGACTATCTACTATAAATATGTGGCCCAAGACTTGGAGGAAATACTTTGAAAAAATAAAAAATATATATTAATAGTCTTCTATCAGAAAGTTTATAATCTAGTATTGGAGAGGAGAAATATAAAATAAGATAATTAAAAATAACTTCAATAAAACAGCTCAATATAATATATAAATTAGTCATTGATAGTATATTTTTTATGTATTAGGAGAAAGAGAATTTAATGTAAAGTAAAAATTAATATGAATTTTCTTAATGTAGGATTTAAATTCAGAAGAAATCAGCTCAAATTTTGACTTTACTGCTTTCTGATTGTGTGACCCTGGAAAGTTATTTGACTTCTTTGTACTTCAGTGTTCTCATCTGTAAAATGATAAGATTATATTATGTGAGTTATAAATTTGTTCTTTTGTTCAAAAATCTATGATACTTTGATCATTTTTGAGAATTTGTCAAAAAGTCTGTAAAAGGGGATTCTTATTTTCTTCCATAATTAGTAATCACGTAACCACAAATTTGGAAAGGAAATTAATATCCTTTGAGTTCTGAGATGTTTAGCATTTTGTGTTTCATGAAACTCTATGAGAGTCTGGTGAAGATTATGGGCCCTTCTCAAAATAGTATTTTGTTGCCTACATTCATATTCAAAGAAAACGCTCATTTTTAGTTAGAAATCAGAAAATAAAGATGGGATTTTTTTTCCCAAACAAGTTCATGGACCTTCTGAATTCTATCCACAGATTCCATGAATGCAAATTTAAAAACCCATGATCTAATTCAATCAATACCAAAGAAAAGAAAAGGGAAGGGAGGGAGAAAAGAAAAAAAATAAAAATAAAAATCTATTCTACAGCATACCTGACAGATAAATGCCCTTTGCTTAAATATTGTCTTCAGTGAGAAGAAGCCAAGAGTGTTCCAGAATAAAGTCATAATGCCTTCCTGGAAAGCAAAACATATTGGTAAATTTTCTACTTAAGCATTCACATTTTGGAAATCAGAGTTTGATTTATTGTTATTTTGATTGTGTAATCGACCTTTTAAAAAGTGATGGAAAAATGTTAATAAGGCTGATTAAACTTAAAAGTTTTCCCTACCTACATTTTTTTTTACTAAAGTTGGGTTTTAAACATTTTACTAACATATACATTCATCACTTCCTAAGGTAGCCCATTATACTTTTGCTGTAGTTCAGTTACTTTCTTAGTCATGTCTGACTCTTTGTGACCCCCATGTGGGTTTTTTTTTGGCAAATATACTGAAGAGTTTTGCCATTCCCTTAATTTTTACAGCTGAGGGCTGGGGAAGTTATGCCCTTTGGTCACACAATTAGTTACTGTCTGAAGTCAGTTTTAACTTAGGAAGATGAGTTTTGCTGCTTCCATTTTTGGATAACTCTAATCTTAAAGAACTTCAAATGTGTGAGTGTGTGTGTGTGTGTGTGTGTGTGTGTGTGTGTGTGTGTGTGTGTTTGTGTGTTTTATTATCAAAATAGATGCAAAAGATATGCAAGATTCACCTTTGCAAAATCTTGTATTCCAAATTTTTCTCTCTCCCTTCCCCTATCATCTCCCCTAGATAGCAAATAATCCAATATATGCTGGATTCTTCTATACATAATTTCATATTTATCATGTTGCACAAGAAAAATCAGATCAAAAAGGGAAAAAATAGGAAAGGAAACAAAAATCAAGCAAACAACAAAAGTGAAAATACTATATTGTAATCTACACTTAGTCCCCACAATCCTCTCTATGGATGTAGATGGTTCTCTTCATCACAAGACCATTGAAATTGGCTTGAATCACTTCCTTGTGGAAAGGGACATGTCCATCAGAATTGATTAACATATAATCTTGCTGTGTACAATATTCTATTGGCTCTACTCACTTCACTTAGCATCAGTTCATATAAGTCTCTCCAGGTCTTTCTGAAACCATCCTGTTGATCATTTCTTACAGAACAATAATATCTCATAGCATTCACATACCGTAACTTATTCAGCCATTCCCCAACTGATGGGTATCCACTCAGTTTCCAGTTTCTGCAACTACAGAAAGGGCTGCCACAAACATTTTTGCCATGTGGGTCCCTTTCCCTCCTTTAAGATCTCTTTGGGATACAGGCACAGTAGAAATACTGCTGGGTCAAAGGGTATGCATAATTTGATAGTCCTTTGGGCATAGTTCCAAATTGCTCTCCAAAATGGCTAGATCATTTTACAATTCCACCAACAATGTATTAGTGTCACAGTTTTCCCACATCCTCTCCAATACTTCTCTTTATCTTTTTCTGTCATCTTAGCTAGGAACTTTTTAGTATGTAAAAGTTTTTACAAAATGGCTCTGATCACCTGCCTTCAGAATAGGCCTAAGTTACTAAAGATATCAGGAGTAATATTTCTCAGTTTGGAAAGAAGAAATTAATGTGAAAGTAGAGTTACAGGATGGAATTTTGGGCTACAGTGAGAGTTTTAAGTCTCTCAAAAGAGAATAAAAACATAAGAATTGTCAGGAATTGTATAATTTCTTCTAAGATCTCATGTACCAGTAAGATACAGGAGTAGCAAAAGTAGCAACAGTAGTAGTAACATTTGTAGATCTTCTCCTCCCATGTAACCCAGAGAGAAAAAAAAATGGAATATCTCCAACCTGCAAAAAACAGTTCTTACTCTCATCTCATACTATTGAGTCAATCGAAGTTTGAAATGGGTATAATGACTTATATTATCATCCTACTGGTGGTAGGGAATGTTTTAGGGTAACCCCAATTCTGCAACTTGCAACTCCACACTTTCTTAAAATTTGTTCACCAAAGATTTCTTAGTCAGCAATACTCATGGAATCTCTATTGGATTCCATATTCAATAATCTGTTAAAATGACTCCATGTTAAAGCTAAGTCTTATAGTTCACATTAACATTGATTTTAGATTTAGATGAATTTTGAAGATAATTAAAAACAATTATTTTATAACTACTTTTTTGTTTCCTCTTAGTCTAAGTAATATATTGGTTGGCAGGATCCTGTCTGACTGTTTGAAAGGGGAAAGAGGGTAAATAAGCTATGCCTTCTCCATCTACAAATTTATTTAAATGGAAAATTCATGGTAAAATAATTTGTCTCATACTAAGGTATTGTCAGAACAAGTTCCAATGAATTGAGAAGGTAACAATATGTCATTTACTTTCTTGAGTCAGTACTGTGAACCATGAGAAGGGAGATAGATTCTGGTCATTTCTCAGGGTCAGATCTTCACCAATCCTTCCTTGCAGAACAATTCTATTTATCACAGCTTTCAACACAGCCTTCAGACCCATTCCTTCCCTAAGTGGAAATGGAACTGAAGACTGAAGTCTTGTCTCCCTCCCCAAGCCCCTGCTAAAATATTGTCTTCTACAATGCACCTTTTCTGTCTCCCTTAATGGTAGTATCTTCCTTATTTTATGTCAAATATATCATTTTGGTAATAGTGTCTTACTTAAGTCATCCAATGAGTAAGTAAGTGAATGTGTTGGGATGCAAACTCAGGTTTCTCAAATTTCTATACACTTTCCATTGTTATGTTACATTAGGGAAAAAATCTCTAAGGTTAAAAACCTTGGAGACCAGATGAATGTAGCTATTTTTTTAAGACAAATGAAGGAAAGGAGATTTTTGGTTAAGATGGAGATATGGAAAGTCAAAGAAAAAAAGCAGATCTCCCATAGATAATGAATGATCTAAGAAATCAACAAATCAAATTATCATCGAGAAATTAAAGACAAAAAATATGAGTTCCCTCATTCAACTCAGTACAATCAGACAGCCAAAGTCATGAGGGCCAAGAATGGTGTCTTGCCAGGAAAGCCAGCAAGAGCTAGGCATCACCTAGACCAGATATAAAATAAACCCAAAGAATCAGCTTTTCTAATGATTTTCAAAACCCAGGAGAAAGAGAGAAAGTAATTCCATTTCAAATAACTGTAGAGTATAAAATATCCAGGAATCTGCCTAACATCTACACTAAAAATTTATGTGAATAAACTTCAAAATACTCCTTACAGAAATAAAAATAGTTTTAAATAATTGGAAAAATATAAATTGCTCATAGTTGGACTGGGCAAATATAATAAAAATGATAGTATTATTTAAATTAATTTACTTGTTCAGTGCCATAATTGTAATACTAGAGAAATTGTACTCACCAGAGGTAAATAGAGATTGGTTTTAATTTTAAAGTGGCAAGTTTAAGCTAGCTGTTTGAATGGGACTATTTTCCAAAGCATTTGGTGCAAAGAAATAGAGGCAGAGACCTGATACAGGGTTTTAGGTAACTAGGATTTGTAAACAGAATACACAACCATGAGTATGCAATTTTATGCTAATATTGCAGTTTTAGAGGAAACAAAGGCAGAAGGGGTGGGGTGGGGAGCAAAGACACTGGGAGGATTGGCAAGCCATCATTCCAGGAAAGAATCATAATTTAAACATGATAGGATAGGGATCAAGATAAAAAGGTCAAGGACAAGAGACAGCAAGGTATGGGGAAATTACTCAAAAAGAGGAGGAATTATCCTAGCAAGGATCAAGATAATGCATCTAGATGTGTAAGACATAATGGCATGTAAAGGCGCATGGAGCTTCGAGGTTTTCCTTGGACTTTTTTGTGAACTAAATTTTCCCAGTCCTAATTGCAAGGGAAGAGGTGGCTATGGATTATTATCTAGGGCTCAACATAATAGACAAATTTACCCAATTTATTTTATAGAGCTAGAATGCATTATTTTTTTTTCTCCTAAATCTCTTAGAATCCAAAAATTAAGGAATATTTATAGATCAGTACAAAGGTATGTGTTGGTAAATGCTTAACAAATGAGCTATTGAGGGATATGTATATACACATTTTTAATTTTAATTTGCATTATTAACCTTTTATCAGGTTTAGAAATTCAACGAAATAATAAATCAAACTGATTTATAGCAAGCTAATTTCTGAGATGTGAATACTCACATGGAAAGGTTAATAATTGGCTTTTCCAAAGTTAGCTCTAGCACTTCCAAGTTGTGCCTCTCTCCCCATCCCCTGGTGGGAGGGGGACCAAGGGATTAAAAAATAAATTTCTTGAGATTAGGGCTCCTTTTTCTTTTTTTTTTTCTTTGTATTTGTCAGCACCTACTTGAATGAAGGTGCTTTGTTCTGCCCCAACGGGGCAGATCCTTCTAATTTGAGGGATTAACAACTCTAGATGCTAATAAACTACCAAAGAACCTCTGGGGAAGATACTAAACCTACAGAATGAGCATACACCAAGCTAGTTTCTTGTGTCTATATTAAATCTGTCATTGTCTTTGAATCTCAAAAAATCCAAGAAAGAGAGGATCATATTCTTGACATCTTTTCAAATTATTGTAAAGTTTCTATTAATTTAGATGTTATAATAGCTGGTTTTAGGAAAAAAAGATTTCATCTTTAAACAAAACTATAAAATCATTGGGATGATATAGAAAGCCTTTAATTGACACAAGAAAATTTACTGAGAAAAAAATCAATTCGTTTCCCTGGACAACATTTTTAAGTGACCTAGTTTATTCAAGACACATGCAAAAAGTATACCAAAATTCAAAAAAAAAAAAAAAAAAAAAAAAAAGCAATTAGATCTAATTGAAAAGTTAATATTCAGTTTCATTAGCATATTAAATTTAGGTCAAATATATAATGCAAAACAATCATAGCATTTATGTGTCCTTTGAACATTTTATAAAACTTCAGAAGTTGGAGGCTAATTTTATCATTGTTGATAGCAATTTGTGTTATCAGATTTCTGTGGGATTTAGGAGGGGTTGTTTTATTTGATTTTGTTTTTGATTTTTGCTTTTTTTGGTTCTTTGCTCATATTGAGATTTATTTGAGGCCAAGCCTTTACTTAGGAAAACAATCCCTAATTATGCTATTATTTAGGGCTGGATGAGGGGAAGGAAGGATCTACTTTATGACAACTAATTTTATTTCATGATTCTGGAAGTACATTGTAGCAAAAAAGCAGGGCCTGGTTGTGATAGCTGATTGAAAATAACAGCTTTGAAGTGTCTGTATTTCATTTGATTACCATGTTAAAAGAGCCAATGGATTCTTTTCCTTCAATTAAGGAAGGTAATGTTCCTAAAGAACTAATGAGTTTCTTCATTAGTTCTTTGTTCCTATATAAACTTCCTAACAGAAACAACATTTGCATACAAGCTTGGTGCCTTAGAGAGAGGTTCATGTGGGGCCCCATTTCTGGTCTAAAGATAAGAGAATCCTTCCTTCCCATTTCAGCCAGCAAATTATAGTTCCATGAAAAACAAAAGGAGAAAGAAAAATCTGCCAGAAAAGTATATACAGAGCCAGAGGAGTTTGTAAAAAGATAGGGAATTAGGCTTTATGGCAATAAACTTGAGATAGTAAAGCTCATGTTAGGAATAGCATCCAGAAAAGACATGAACTAAGACTGAGGAAGTCAGGAAAGCTTCCATTGTTCAAACAAGGAAAAGAACATTCAAAGCAGGGCCAGAGAAGCAGAGCAACTTTTCCTACTAGATGCGAAAAGTGTCAGGATTGGGAAATATGTCACTGGGGACCATCAATTTCTCAGTGGGGCCAAACATAAATATAAAGAATTACAGCATCTAGAGTTAAAATAGATCTCAGAGACCATCAAGTCCAAAGCCATTCACTTTAAAGCTGAGAAAAGTCAAACCCAGTAAGATTAAGTAACTTGTCCAACACACAAGTAGTCAATGTCTAAAACAGATTTTGGACCTAGGTGGTTACAGACTTTAGGCATTGTTCTTTCTCTTATATCTTCCAATGGCAATCAAATTTTCTAGTGCAGAAGTTCTTAATTACTTATCCAGGGATAGATTTCAGAAACACCATAGACTTAGGGAAGAAAATGCATCTTTATTTTCATTATCATCTAAATGAAATTTAGCAGGTCCTTCAATTATGTTTTTACTTAAGCTTCTTTGATTTTTTTTTTAATTCTTAATTTAAAAACATTAAATAAAATGAGCATTACAAATATATATGGTAAAACAAAGCAGGGGAAAGATTGTACATGGAACTTTGAATCTCTATGATGTTTATCTTGTTTTTTCTTTTAAATATAATGATTTCATTTATAATGATGTAAATTATAATCATTTAAATATAATAAAGTCAACATAAAATTTTTAAAATTGTTCTGCTTGTCTGTGATTATTTCTGCAAGATTTTCTACTCAGTCCTCTTTCAAGTTATAAAAACCTTGACTCCATGGTACATGATAGGCTAGTTCAGGATATGGAATATGACTGATTTTTACCATCCAAATTTAAGCAGTCCACAGTATAACCCAAGTTTAGGAAGCTAAAGACTGATTCTGGCTATGCTGAATTTAGTATGCTACTTTTGGGGATAATGAAAATAGACATGGGACTGCTGCTGTCTACCTAATTCTGTATTCTGTTTAATAATTTTTTTTACTCTGTAAATCCATTCCAGCATATTGTGTCAATTATTAAAAAAAAAAAAAGCACTATTCTGAAAAAGATTCTATAGGTTTCAAAAGAATTCCAAAGCGTCTATGACACAAAACAGATTTTTAAAAAAACCAATCTTGCATTATTCTTTCTACCCATTACTGTCTTCTGTAAGGTAATAGACCCACAAGAGTACAAAGAACCAACTACTGTTGATTTGCCATAACTTCAATCCTGCTCTCTCAACTCTTTTCTATCATCCATTCCTGAGAATCTATTGCAAAGAGAAATTTTAGAAGGATAAACATTTTCCATTTCTTAATCCAATATCACACAAACAGCATGCAAGAGAAGAAGGCAAGAAATAGTCTTCTAATTGGACCATTAGAAAAAACTCTGTTTTCTTTTGAATAGGAAAGCATAAAATGTTGAACTCAGAAGGTTCCATGATAAGCAGGTACTTCAGAGTTTCTTAGACAAGTCATTTTGTAATGATCAAAGGAGAAAAAGATTGAGGAAAAATGTCTTTTCCCCAAACAGAAAAGCTTTAATGACTTGTTAGACAAATCTTTCAAAAGCATATTTGACCTCCTATGCTTTTATATCTAGATGTCTCATTGGCTTTCATTTCTGAGATAATTTATAAATTTGTACAGTACCTCTCAAATCATCTTGCAAAACCTCATTTTACATATATGTTCCAATCCTCCTATTAGCAAATTATAAATCTTTTCAATACTGACCTTCACACAATTTCTGTTAAATGACAAGCAATAACAGATCGTTATGGCCCTCAGATCCTTCATCTATAAAACAAGGAGAGATCAGACTAGACAAATTAAACACCCCAAATCCTATGCTATCATAAGTTAATAAAATATATGGGAAATGAATTTATTTTAAAAGGGTGTGCATATCAGATGCTCTTGAACCATAAAGACCGAAGCTATTTGGCCAACTTGATTTTCTAATAACCTTTGGAGCTCCATCACAAAAAAAATAAAACATTTAGATATCAAATTCTAAATTATTTTTAAAATGAAGAGATTCATTTGGTTGTGAAAGGTGAATAGAGGATGTATACCTTTTTTAATCTCTCTAAAGGAAAAATACAGAACCAATTGAATTTTGAACAAAACAGAACTAATACTTCCAAGAGCACACACCTGGAAAAGGAATATATTAGCATTAATAAAGAATTCAATTTCAATGCAACATGCATTCTATAACTTAGTAGCTCCTTAGCTGAAATTGCTGCTGTTTCTTGTAGCCAGAGGTAGTATATTCATCTATATTACAGTGAGAAAATGATTTAGTCCCAACAAGGTATGGAAGATTTGACAATTTCTAAAATCTATGGATTTCATCTAGAGGTCCACAGGGTATATAGCCTACTTAAGCCATTTTGATTCAGTCACTTCACAGGGTTCTTAAAAGATCATTATGGAAACCCAAAATTAAAATTTGGAATTAAAAACAGCAAGCTTCCTTCCTTCCCATCAGCAGAATAAGAATCATAACAGGATGTTGTAACTTCTAGCATTGGCCTCTAAAAATCTCAGTCTCACCTAAGGGACTGTGAATTCCTGTGCTTAAAGAGAGATGAACTTTTTTTTAGTATTTTACCAAAAAAAGAAAGTTGGTCATTTTGAAGGCATATAAAACTCAATCCTATTTCAAGAAACGGTGAAATCAAACATTGGGTGCTCACTGTGAAGTTTGCAACATTTGACAAATTGTAATTCTGTTCTTCACAAACTTCTAAACACTTCCTGCTAAGTGACAACAAGCCTCAGCAAGTTTCCACAAACCTTCTGCAGTTTCTTCATCTCACTATAAAGAACAGATGCTGTTCTGGGGCTGCTGTGAGCTTTTCTGTTCTCTGTACAATATGCACATGTACAGGGAGGAATTCGCATCAGATGAAAATGTGATAGCCAAGGCCTTCCAGAAAGCTTTTGCAGTAAGTGCACAGCTCTCCAACAGCTGGCCTAAATCTAGGGCTCTCTGTCAATCACAGAGAAACGTGACAGACTTGTGACTTAGTGGCAAAAGTGATAAAATTTACAGTTTGAGAGAATTGCATCAATAACAAAATCATTTATGTTGTTAAAATATACAGAGATGCTCAAAATTGTTTTCTAACAAGTTTAAATAATGAAAATGAATGTCTATTTTCATATTTAATATTAGAAAAACTGAAGGAGTAGGTAAATAAATACAGACTTTTGAAAGGGAAGCATAAAGGAACTGAAAAAGATTTCTACCACTAATTCTTACATTGAGAGAAGGAGGAGGTCTAGACCTATGATTTCATTAAATTACAAAATTCCTAGATGAGGAAAAACCCCTTGCCAAATTTAGGAAAATTATAGTTAAAAAAACAAAAACACTTGTTTCTTAACCTCTTAAAAAGTACAACAAGTAAAATGTCAAGTATTTTAAAACAAGTTATTATTTCATATATTCTGCTTCAGAAAAAAAAAAATGACATAGTTCATCTAAAAAAAAGGAAATTGGGAAAATCCAAAATCATTTATTGAGAAGTTATCAAGACATAAGGGTCAAAATAATAATAAAATAAAACATGTTAATAGAAAATTCCAATAAATAGGGGGAAATACAATTCTCACAATACCTTTTAGTTTTAAATTAATTGAGACACATATACATTCCTAAAAGGCTGAAAAAATAAATTAGAGGTCTTGAGATTTGGGAAGCAGAGTGAAGGCCAACAAAGACAAAATCAAAATTTATCTTAAACTGGGATATTAAAAGCCAGCATATATAGATCATGTTCTTCAGGTAGTGAATATGGGAAGTGTGTGTCATAATAAGGTTAAAAATCACCCCAATTTGACTATGTGAAAGCTCTAAGATATTAGAATAATAATTGGAAGATGTTCCAATACTGCATTTTTTCCTTCACCAACACACAAAATAAGATGGTAAAATTTCATGATTTCATGTTTAATTATACCCTAATCACAAAATAACTGTCTATACATTATTCCTCAAACAATGTCTTAAATGTCTTTCATAAAGTCCCTTTCAAGAATAAAAATAAAAGTAAGCAAGCAATTGAAAAAGTTGTTAAAAATTTTATTATTATGTTCTACATACAGAAAGCAATATATATATATATATGCATATATATATATGCATATATATATATATATTAACACACAAAGACAGAAAAAGAGACAAAGAGAGAGAGAGGGAGAAAGAGAGTGTGTCTGTATGTATATGAGAAAGAGAGAAAGAGAAAAAGAGAGACAGAGGAAGAGAGGGAGAGAGAGGAAGAAAGGAAGGAGAGAGGGAAGAAAGGAGGCAAGGAAACTAATTTAGAGATTATTACAATAGAATGCATTGGAATGGCAAAATCTCAAGTAGGTTAGTAGCTATGAATACAAAGAAGCCTATAGATGTAGTAAGTACAGGTAGAATTGACAAAATTTGGCAGGGGGGAGACAAATAAAAGGGTTAGAAAGAATCTAAAGTTGCCAACCTGGGTGTCTACAAATATGGTGTTACCCTTAATAGGAATAGGGAAGTTAGGAAGGAGGTGAATTTTAGGGAAAGATAACAAGTTCTGTTTTGGGACTTGTAAATTATGAGATATTTAAGGATACCCAGTTGGAAATTTTAAATGAGGGCCCCTCATTGCAGCAAATGGGATGAGGACACTATGATTTTCATGAAACTTAAAATAAAGAAGAAATGTGATGTGTTTCTTTTATCCACTTCAGTTTCTTCATTCATTAGCAAATGCTTCTCTAAATTAGTGTTTATAAGTTGCCCAAGTATTCATACTAGGAAGGAGAAAAGAAATTATATACATAAGATTTAAATGTCCAAAATAAATTTACTGAAAGGTATTCTTTATAGCCATTTGGAGATGAGAGTAGGATGATGTGGACCATGAAATATGTATCCAGAGTGATGCATTTGTGTGTTAGTTCCCTAAAGTAAAGTGATATAACAGCTCCAAAGATGACTTTCCAATTGTTTTGATTTGGTGGAGGGGTTTTCCATTTTAGTTTGATTTTGTGTGTGTGTAGGAAAACAACCACCTCTGAGTTGTATTAGAGATGGATCTTTTTTCTCATGGATTCCAGGATGGTGATGGGTTAGAAACAAAGTATGTTATAATCCCTATGTTTTCAGTTGTATGTTTTCGGATTTTTTAATACAGTAATTGTATGAGAGCAAAGATATAGGACTGAAATAGCCCCTGATGTAGTCAATGTTGATAGTTAACTAGGAAGATATAGAGGGTCTCACTATGATGTTAAGTTATGTGGGAACTTTGAACTCAGATGGGAATTTACCAGCTGTTTTTAAGGGCAACAGCAAAAAGTAATAGTAATAGAATATATACCAATAGATGTTGGCCAAATTCCCATAAACTTTTACCTCTTAGTTAATCTGGAAAGCACCAAAAGAATAATCTTGGGCTGTTTTTTTTTTTCAAATGACGAATCAAATATTTTATAGAGATGCATGTAGGTGTGGGTGTGGGTGTGGGTGTGTTTCTTTACTGTGGGATTCTACATATAAAATGCACTCAGCTTCCAGAGAGGAAATGGAATAAGCTTCCAATGTATAAAGAATCTAACTAGAATGTTTTATTGTATCTCTATATAAATGCATGCATGTATTCATGTATTATATAGTGCAGCAAAAACTGATGTTTCCAAGGGTTTTTGAGTAACTCTTTCAACCACATTGGATAAAGCCAGTTCAACTTCTCTCAAAGCCTCTTGAGTTTTTTTTTTTGTAAGCTGACATGGTAAGTTTAAAGCACTGATTTCCCTTAAAATGTCATATAATGGTTGCAATTGATAGGTAGTTAAGCGTAACACTGGATGCATCCATTGGATATCTCCTATCAATTTCTGAAAGTCATTTAAGGTGTTAAACTTCTTCTTTAAAAAAAGCCTTTGCACTGTGCGCACCTTAGGGTATACTTCATAACCTAAATATTGAAAAGAAGCATGTCTTTGAATTTTTCTGGACCTATATGCAATTTGTAGTTCCTTAGTGTTTCTGTGGTCTTTTGTAGACATACTTCTAACATTTACTCCTTAAGTGCACATTCCACCATATCATCCATGTAATGTAACAACACAACTTTTGGAAATACTTTTCTTACTAGAGTAAGAGCAGCAGCCACATACATTTGACACATAGTAGAACTATTTTTCATTCTCTGTGGCAAAACTGTCCATTCATATCTTTTACAATGCTCAGCTAAATTAACACTGGATACTGAAAAGGCAAATCTTTTCATATCCTCCTTATCCAGAGGGGTAGAATAGAAACAATCCTTAATGTCTATAATCTAAACAGGCCATTCTCTAGGCAACTGAGTAGGAGATGGAAGTTCAGGCTGAAGAGTTCCCATAGTTTCCATCTGTTCATTTACTTTTCTTAAATCAATCAACATCTTGCATTTTCCAGGTTTCTTTTTTACAACAAATTCAGGGGAATTCCAAGGATTTAGAGAAGGTTGTAAATGTCCTTGGTCAAGTTGCTCCTGTAGTCTTCAGAGTAAGAAAGGCTAGCATCTTAAGAGTAAAAGTTATGAGTAAAGAAAACAAAACTATATTCTTAGGCACATAAGAAAGGATCAAGAGCTATAGAAAACTGGAAAAATCTCCAGTAAATAAAGTTATGTTGGTCCTGCCTTAATCATCCAAAAGTCAGTTGATAATGCAGAATTAGAGCTCAGGAGAGAAGCTAATTATGTACATTTAAGAATCATGTGCACAGATTGGTAATTGAATTTATGGATGACATTGAATATGAAAAGATAAGAGAAAATTGCTTAGAGTAAAGTCTTGTCCATCTTTGTGGTTAGAAGATGAGACATGGATAAAAATTCAGCAAACGAGAATAAAGAGGGTCTAGACCAATCAGAATAAAACCTAGAGAAAGCAGCAGCAAGAAAACATAGACAGAAATCCCCGGGACAAGATGGACTTACATGTGAATTCTACCAAACATTCAAAGAACAATTAGCCCCAATGCTTCTCTTTGAAAAAATAGGGAATAAAGGAGTCCTACCAAATTCCTTTTATGACACAGACATGGTACTGATACCTAAACCAGGTAGGCTGAAAACAGAGAAAGAAAATTATTGACCAATCTCCCTAATAAATATTGATGCTAAAATCTTAAATAAGATATTAAATAAGATGTAGTAAAAAGAGTATAGAAAATCATTCCCAGGATAATACACCATGATCAAGTGGGATTTATTCCAGGAATGCAGGGCTGGTTCAATATTAGGAAAACTATCAGTATAATTGGACATATTAATAACCAAATTAACAAAAACCATATGATCATCTCAATAGATGCAGAAAAAGCATTTGATAAAATCCAACATCCATTCCTATTAAAAACTCTTGAGAGTAAAGAATAAATGGACTTTTCCTTAAAATAATCAGTAGCATCTATTTAAAACCAGCAGTAAGAATCATATGTAATGGGGACAAACTGCAACCATTCCCAATAAGATCAGGAGTAAAACAAGGTTGCTCACTATCACCATTACTATTTAATATTGCATTAGAAATGCTACCTTTGGCAATAAGAGTTGAGAAAGAGATTAAAGGAATAAGAATAGGCAATGAGGAAACCAAATTATCACTCTTTGCTGATGATATGATGGTATACTTAGAGAACCCCAGAGAGTCTACTAAAGAGTTATAAAACAATCCACATCTTCAGCAAAGTTGCAGGATACAAAATAAACCCACATAAGTCATCAGCATTCTTATATATCACTAACAAAATCCAACAGTTAGAGTTACAAAAAGAAATTCCATTTAAAATAACTACGGATTGTATAAAATATTTAGGAATCTATCTGCCAAGGGAAAATCAGAAACTTTATGAGCAAAACTACGAAACACTTTCCACACAAATGAAGTCTGATCTAACCAACTGGAAAAATATTAAATGCTCTTGGATTGGGCGAGCAAATATAATAAAGATGACAATACTACCTAAATTAATCTATTTATTTAGCGCTATGCCAATCAGACTCCCAAAAAACTACTTTGATGAACTAGAAAAAAATAACAACAAAGTTCATATGGAAAAACAAAAGGTCAAGAATTTCAAGGGAATTAATGAAAAAAAAAAATCAAATGAAGGTGGCCTAGCTGTACCAGATCTAAAATTATATTATAAAGCAGCAGTTCCTAAAACCATCTAATATTGGCTAAGAAATAGACTAGTTGATCAATGGAATAGGTTAGGTTCAAAGGACAAAACAGTCAATAACTTTAATAATCTCATGTTTGACAAACCCAAAGACCCCAGTTTTTGGAATAAGAATGCATTATTTGACAAAAATTGCTGGGAAAATTGGAAATTAGTATGGCAGAAAGTAGGCATTGACCCACACTTAACACCATACGATAAGGTCAAAATGGGTTCATGATCTAGGCATAAAGAATGAGATGATAAATAAATTGGAAGAGCATAGGATAGTTTACCTGTCAGACCTGTGGAAGAGGGAGGAATTTATGACCAAAGAAGAACTAGGGATCACTGTTGACCACAAAATAGAAAATTTTGATTATATCAAATTGAAAGTTTTTGTACAAACAAAACAAATGCAGACAAGATTAGAAGGGAAACAATAAACTTGGAAAACATTTTTACAATCAAAGATTCTGATAAAGGCCTCATTTCCAAAATATGTAGAGAATTGACTCTAATTTATAAGAAATCAAACCATTCTCCAATTGATAAATGGTCAAAGGATATGAACAGACAATCCTCAGACAAAGAAATTGAAACTATTTATAGACATATGAAAATATGCTCCAAATCATTGTTAATCAGAGAAATGCAAATTAAGACAACTCTGAGATACCACTATACACCTGTCAGATTGGCTAGAGTGACAGGGAAAAATAAGGTGGAATGTTGGAGGGGATGTGGGAAAACAGGGACACTGATACATTGTTGGTGGAATTGTGAACACATGCAGCCATTCTGGAGAGCAATTTGGAACTATGCTCAAAAAGTTATCAAACTGTACATACCCTTTGATCCAGCAGTGTTTCTATTGGGCTTATACCCCAAAGAGATACTAAAGAAGGGAAAGGGACCTGTATGTGCCAAAATATTTGTGGCAGCCCTGTTTGTAGTGGCTAGAAGCTGGAAAATGAATAGATGTCCATCAATTGGAGAATGGTTGAGTAAATTGTAGTATATGAACGTTATGGAATATTATTGTTCTGTAAGGAATGACCAGCAGAATGAATACAGAGAGGACTGGCGAGACTTACATGAAATGATGCTAAGTGAAATGAGCAGAACCAGGAGATCATTATATACCTCAACAACGATACTATATGAGGATGTATTCTGATGGAAGTGGATCTCTTCGATAAAGAGAGTTAATTCAGTCTCAATTGATCAAGGATGGACAGAAGCAGCTACACCCAAAGAAAGAACACTGGGAAATTAATATAAACTGCTTGCATTTTTGTTTTCCTTCCCAGGTTATTTATACCTTCTGAATCCAATTCTCCCTATGCAACAAGAAAACTGTTCGGTTCTGCACACATATATGGTATCTAGGATATACTGTAACCTATTCAACATGTAAAGGACTGCTTGCCATCTGGGGGAAGGGGTGGAGGGAGGGAGGGAGGGGAAAAATCAGAACAGAAGTGAGTGCAAGGGATAATGCTGTAAAAAATTGCCCTGGCATGGATTCTATAAATAAAAACTTATTTTAAAATAAAATAATAAAGTAACTACTGATTGTATAAAATATTTAGAAATCTATCTGCCAAGGGAAAATCAGAAACTTTATGAGCAAAACTACAAAACACTTTCCACACAAATTAAGTCTGATCTAACCAACTGGAAAAATATTAAATGCTCTTGGATTGGGCGAGCAAATATAATAAAAATGACAATACTACCTAAACTAATCTATTTATTTAGCACTATACCAATCAGCCTCCCAAAAAACTATTTTGATGACCTAGAAAAAATAACAACAAAGTTCATATGGAAAAACAAAAGGTCAAGAATTTCAAGGGAATGGATGAAAAAAAAAATCAAATGAAGGTGGCCTAGCTGTACCAGATCTAAAATTATATTATAAAGCAGCAGTTACTAAAACAATCTGGTATTGGCTAAGAAATAGACTAGTTGATCAATGGAATAAGTTAGGTTAAAAGGACAAAACAGCCAATAACTTTAATAATCTCGTGTTTGACAAACCCAAAGACCCCAGTTTTGGGGATAAGAATGCATTATTTGACAAAAATTGCTGGGAAAATTGAAAATTAGTATGGCAGAAAGTAGGCATTGACCCACACTTAACACCATACACCAAGATAAGGTCAAAATGGGTTCATGACCCAGGCATAAAGAATGAGATTATAAATAAATTGGAAGAGCATAGGATAGTTTACCTGTCAGACCTGTGGAAGAGGGAGGAATTTATGACCAAAGAAGAACTAGAGATCACTATTGACTACAAAATAGAAAATTTTGATTATATCAAATTGAAAAGTTTTTGTACAAACAAAACTGATACAGACAAGATTAGAAGGGAAACATTTTTACAGTCAAAGGTTCTGATAAAGGCCTCATTTCCAAAATATGTAGAGAATTGACTCTAATTTATAAGAAATCAAGCCATTCTCCAATTGATAAATGGTCAAAGGATATGAACAGACAATTCTCAGATGAAGAAATTGAAACTATTTATAGCCATATGAAAATATGCTCCAATCATTATTAATCAGAGAAATGCAAATTAAGACAACTCTGAGATACCACTACACACTTGTCAGATTGGGTAAAATGACAGGGAAAGATAATGCAGAATGTTGGAGGGGATGTGGGAAAACAGGGACACTAATACATTGGGTTTTTTTTTTAATTTTTATTTAATAATTACTTTATATTGACAGAATCCATGCCAGGGTAATTTTTTTACAACATTATCCCTTGCACTCATTTCTGTTCTGATTTTTCCCCTCCCTCCCTCCACCCCCTCCCCTAGATGGCAAGCAGTCCTATATATGTTAGATATGTTGCAGTATATCCTAGATACAATATATGTTTGCAGAACCGAACAGTTCTCTTGTTGCACAGGGAGAATTGGATTCAGAAGGTATAAATAACCCGGGAAGAAAAACAAAAATGCAGATAGTTCACATTCGTTTCCCAGAGTTCTTTCTTTGGGTATAACTGCTTCTGTCCGTCATTTATCAACTGAAACTCAGGTCTCTTTGTCAAAGAAATCCACTTCCATCAAAATATGTCCTCATACAATATCGTTGTTGAAGTGTATAATGATCTCCTAGTTCTGCTCATTTCACTTAGCATCAGTTCATGTAAATCTCACCAGTCCTCTCTGTATTCATCCTGCTGGTCATTTCTTACAGAACAATAATATTCCATAACATTCATATACCACAATTTACCCAGCCATTCTCCAATTGATGGGCATCCATTCATTTTCCAGTTTCTAGCCACTACAAATAGGGCTGCTACAAACATTTTGGCACATATAGGTCCCTTTCCCTTCTTTAGTATTTCGTTGGGATATAAGCCCAATAGAAACACTGCTGGGTCAAAGGATATGCACAGTTTGATAACTTTTGGGGCATAATTCCAGATTGCTCTCCAGAATGGTTGGATTCGTTCACAACTCCACCAACAATGCAGGACACTGTGCAACAAGAGAACTTTTCAGTTCTGCACACATATATTGTATCTAGGATATATTGTAACCTATTTAACATGTAAAGGACTGCTTGCCATCTGGGGGAGGGGGTGGAGGGAGGGAAGGGAAAAATTAGAACAGAAGAGAGTGCAAGGGATAATGTTGTAAAAAATTACCCTGGCATGGGTTCTGTCAATAAAAAATTATTTTAAAAAAGAAAGAAAGAAAGAAAACATAGACAGGAGAAAATATCCAGGAAGAGAGTACTATTAATTGTGTCACATATTGCAGAAAGGTCAGGCATGAGGACAGAGAAAAGGACACCAAATTTGTCAATTAAGAGATAACTGGTAACCTTGGAGAGAGCAATTTCAGTTAAGAGAAGGAATTGGATTAAGAAGAGAAAGAAAAAAATTGTAAGCATTTTTTTTAAAAGAAGACAGATGATAGTTCAAGGGGATTGATGGTAGAGTCATGAAAATAATTTTTTGTTTTGTTTCAAGAATGAATAATTCCTATACATATATACAGGAGGCAGAAGACCAAAGATTAGTTGATAGGAAGAGACTCAAGATTACAGGATTATTGAAGATGGAAAAATCCAAGCAATCAGAAAAGGAAGATATCAAAGGTATTAGTAGAGTAGTTGAACTTAGCAAGAAAGCTTACCTCTTTGTTAGAGGCTGTAGTGAAGGAGGAGAAACTGAACACAGGGTGATTTAAAAGGACTTTAGAGGTAGAATAAGGATTCCTTCTCATAAACTATGAGGTTAGGGAAAAAGAAGTGGAATAGGGACTTTCAGATAAGAAGAAAAGGTTTAGAATTGAATTATCTCATTCTACTACAAGATATACTATTTTTGTTTCCATATTTATGTTTTGGGATAGCCTTGGGAATATAATAAAAGATTGTCTTGGAAAGTATGTCCTAATTGATATTAAATAATATAAATTTATAATGGGCTTAGGCAGCATGATTTGTGATTTCTTCCAGAGCTATATTGATTAGGAGTGAAAGACAGAAGCATTTTTATCTTTTTGAATTATTGGATGAATGTCCATCTTTGAGAAATAGATAGATAGATATCAATAGATATAGATATATAGATATACAAATATATTTGTATGTGCTAATGCATATATTTCTCTAATATTTAGAATCACCTCTGGATCCAAGGGTCTGGAGTACTATGCCTTCTTCCTCCCTGCCAAGAATTCCCTCTACTCTTCATCCAAGCACAATGATTAAGTTTAATGCTAAGGGAACATGAACAATGTTAGTTAGTATCTTTTTTAACATACTCATTAGTTCTTTATATCCCTTACTCTAAAGTCAAAGGGAAAATTACTTTTAGCTTAAGTCTGACTCATGTATAAGAACTGTTCAAAGAGAATATTTGAAAACTACTCAGTTTGGCATATAAATTAGATATAGGAAACTATTTGTCCTAAACAAAAAAACTAACACAC
This sequence comes from Antechinus flavipes, assembly GCF_016432865.1. Taxonomy (NCBI): domain Eukaryota; kingdom Metazoa; phylum Chordata; class Mammalia; order Dasyuromorphia; family Dasyuridae; genus Antechinus; species Antechinus flavipes. Next base: position 178,006,069 of record NC_067398.1, read on the forward strand.
AAAAGACTGACAAATGGACAATGACAAACAAAATATCATATGATAATCTATAACTATTTTTATATTTTCCTAAGATACTGACTTAAACCATTAAAATACATATTATGTTGAGTGACTACTGAATAGACGTTTTGTTTTGTTTTGTTTTGTTTATTTCAACTTGGTGCTATACTGTTCAAATAATTCCACCTAAATCCACAAACATAGTAAGCTAAGTTGAGCTCTTCCCTAAATATCTAACTATATTAACCTTCTACTCTCACTTCTCAGCTCTAATTGATGGGCCCAAGGCCTCTAGACATCTCAAATTCATAAGATGACTTTCAAGGCTGGAAATATCCATCTCAAGATCTCTGTTTGATCACTTATGATCAAACAAAGAAATGCAAAGCAGAAAAGATCACTAGAGGCCCAGTCTGAAGGATTGATTCCCCCTTATCTAGCTGCCATATGAGAGAAGCCTTATTTCCTCAAATCATGCTTATAGTAAGAAAGCTGAATCATCATCTCAAGATATGAGGTCTTTCAACAATAACTCCCAATGTTTCTGGAATCCCCAGAAGTTTCTAGAGCAGCTTTAGTGAACACTTCCTATAGCTATAACTGAATTCCTTATGAATGCTCTAATTTCTGCTACTTAGGATTACAAGGTATTTGTAGGTTTAAAATCAATGTACTCACATTTTAAAAACATATTAATATAATGAATTGTTTTCTTTGTCGTGTTCAATAATTATTGGCCAGAATTCTAGTTTTCATGAGTATTACTCCTAAATTCATGATTCAATTTTAGCATGCTAAATTTTATACTACTCTTTTACTTTCAATGTACTTAGAGTTTTCTATATTAAATTTATTTTCATAAGCAACAAATTCTTGGATTCTATTTTTACCGTATTCTGAAGTTGTTTTCATTATATTATAAGCAGTGGGTAAAATGAAGATTTAAAGTCAAGAAGACACCCAGGTTCAAATCCTGTCCTTAATATTTACTGAATTACCATGGATAGCTCATTTAATTTCTCTCTAACCTTCTCTACAACCTTCACACAAATTACAAAATCCAGCTCTGAATTAGCTCTGGACCAGCAGAACAACACAAATATTAGGAATGCAACAAATTATCAGCAGAAGATAATTTTGAAGATCACCAGAAAAAGTCTGTTTTAATTGGAAATGGGAGGGAGGCAGGGACAAATGTCAGCACATACAGCACAGAGTACTGGGGTGTTGCAGACTCCCCATGGCAGAAAATCTACAGGGAAGAAACAGACCAGAAAAGGTCTGCCCAAGCAGCTGAGTACAAACATCAGCAAAGAAAGCACAGAATGCTGGGATGTTGCAGACTCCACAAGGTGCAGATTCTGGGTGGCCGAGAATTTACAGGAAGGAATCTACAAGAATCTAGAGCAATGTTTGCCACTCTACCTTGGTTGCAAGCCAGTAGATCAGCAGAAAAATTATAAAACATCCAACACAAACACAAAAGATAAATGGAGAACCCAGAAACTCCAGAATCCCATGGAACCCAGCCACACCCACCCAGCACCAGGAGTGAATCAGCACTGACCCAGCACAGCTGCAGCTTTTTGGAAAATCTCCCCCTCTCTAAAGGCAGACCTTAACTTTTTTTTTTTAATGAGTAAAAAAAGTAAAAAGGACTCTGTCAATAGACGGCTTTTATGGTCACAGAGAAGAACAGATTTCAAACCCTGAGTAAACTAAAGGCAGATTGTAGCCTCAAATGAAGCCCCAAAAAGCAGTATAAACTGATCCCCATCACACAAGGCTGTCCTAGAAGAAATTAAAAAGGAGCTTTAAAAAGACCTAGAAGAAAAATGAGTAAAGAAAATGAAAAATTTACAAGAGGGTTTGAAAAAGGCAACACAGAAATTATTTGAAGAAAATTCACTACAAAATAGACTTAGTGAAATGGAAAAAGCACATATCTCACCAAAATGTTGATTTTATAAAATGAAAAAAGAAAGCAACTCCCAGAAAAACAGAATTTGTGAAATGGAAAAAGAAAACTCCTTAAAAAACAGGATATGTGAAATGGAAAAAAATCCATAGAACAAAACAACTCATTTAAAAATGCAATTGGACAAATATAAAAAGAAGTTTTAAAAAAGTATATGAAGAAAATAATTCACTAAAATTCAGAAGTGAACAAATGGAAATGAACGATTCAATGAGACAACAAAAATCAGTCAAGTAAAACCAATTAAAAAAAATGTAAAGTACCTAATTGGGAAAACAACTGATATGGAAATAGATCTAGGAGAGACAATTTGTTGTCTTTTCCATGAGTTAGCAGTTTGTAAAAATTCCAACAACAATCTAAGTAGATTGTTGGACTCCCTGAAATACATGATGAAAAAAAGAGCCTAGGCATTATCTTTCAGAAAATCATCAAAGACAACTGCTTAGAAATCATAAAATCAGAAAGTAAAATGACCATTGAAAGAATTCACCAAATACCTCCTGAAACAGACCCCAAAATTAAAACCCCAAGGAATATCATGGCTAAATTTGAGAACTATCAGAACAAGGAAAAAATATTACAAACAGCCAGAAAGAAACAATTCAAATACCAAGGAGCCACAATAAGGATTACTCAGGACCTAGCAGGTTCCACTTTAAAGGATCAAAGGGCCTGGAATCTGATATTCCGAAAGGTGAAGGACCTTGGAATGCAACCAAGAATAAATTACCCCCCTAAACCGAACTTTTTTCTTTCAGGGAAGAAGATGGACATTCAATGAAACTGGTGAATTCCGTGTATTTTTGATAAAAAGACCAGAGCTAAACAAAAAATTTGACCTCCAAAGATAGAACACAAGAGAAGCACAAAGAGGTTAAAAAAAAAAAAAAAACAACTCTTGAGAGCTGTATTTTTGTTATGGGTATACATTGAGAGAACACATATAATCTTATTTTACTGTTATATTATAAAAAAGAAACTAGAGATGGAAAGGGGATTTTAACAGAAAAAAGGGGAAAGTGGAGCTAAAATGAGGGAAATTACATGTCAGGGAGAGGCAAAGACCACATATTATAATTGAGGGAAAGAAGGAAGGGCAATGAATATTCTGTGAATCTTACTCTCGTCGGATTTGGCCTAAAGAAAGACTATTAGATATATTTGGCTTCACTGAGAAACATCTGTCATCTTATAGAAAAGTAGGAGAGGAAAAGGGAAAAGGGAAGGGATAGGCTTAATAGAAGGGAAAAGAGAAATAGTAGGGAAAAGTATAAGAAAGGGAGAGAGTCTCTAAAGGGCTGCTTGAGGCAAGTAGTGCTCATAAGTAAAATACTGGGGAGGAGGAAAAGGGGAAAAGGAAAAAGAAAAAGAAAGTTTGAGAAAAGAGAAAAAAAGACAAAAAGTTTGAGAAAGACGAAAGTATAATTTGGGGTTGTTAAGATGGCAGGAAATACAGAATTAGTAGTTTTAACTGTAAATGTGAATGGGGTAAACTCTCTCATAAAACATGAATGGATAGCAGACTGGATTAAAAGCCAAAATCCTACAATATGTTGTTTACAAGAAACACATTTAAATCGGAGCCAATACATACAGAGTAAAGGTAAGAGGCTGGAGCAGAATCTATATGCTTCAGGTGAAATAAAAAAAAAAAAAAGCAGAGGTAGACAACCTGATCTCAGATCAAGCAAAAGCAAAAATTGATCTAATTAAAAGAGATAAGGAAGGAAACTATATCTTGCAAAAGTGTACCATAGATAATGAAACAATATCAGTATTAAACATAGATGTACCAACTTGTATAGCATCTAAATTCCTAAAGTTTTTATTTATCTGAATTTAATAGAGCACTAACCAAAGTTCCTCCTTGCTATGTATAGAATGCATTAACTTGTACTTGTCATTTATTTAAAATGTTAGCTTCTCTTTGGGGTAATATTACTTCCTTTCCCTTTCTCATCTTATTTCTTTTGTTTATCTCTCAGCAACTTTCTTCTGAAAATGTTAGTGATTTAAACAATATACCATGAGAGCTCTTACATTCAACTAATAATTATTGTTTTAAATGTTTGATTTTTTTGAAATAAAATTCAAAATCTAATGGCAATTGACATAAATCTATAAGCCTAACAATCATTTTCCAATAGACATATGGTCAAAGGATATGAACAATTTTCAAAAGAAATTCAAACTATCAACAAGCATATGAAAATTGTTCAAAATCACTAATCACAAAAAATGCAAATTTAAACAACACTGAGTTATCACCTCCCACCATAAAATTGGCAAAGATGGTAAAAGATGAAAAAAGTCAATGTTGGAGAGATTGTGAGAAGATACTGTAGGCACATGTTCACATTCATTCTCTGCTGTAGAACTTTGAATTGGTTGTTAATTGTCCTGGAAAACAATTTGGAATTATGCAAGAAAAGTTACTAAACTCTTCATACTCTTTGACCTAGCAATCTCACTTCTGGGTATATAAATCAAGGCAATCAGTTACAAAAAGAAAGCTCTGACAATTTTTTTCTAGGATGGGAAGGCCCAAATTTGGATCTGGCAATGCATTGTATGTCAGCCGTCTGAGGACCAGCTTAGCTAAGTCGGAGAGGCTTGTCTCTAGATTGTCTATAGGAGTGATAAATTTTTTGGTCACAGAAACTCTCAAATACCATCTGTTACAGCTTAGAGAGGTCCTCCAGCCATCTGTGTTTGTGGATGGAGTATCCACAATGAAGAGATCACAGATGCTTGGAGTATTAAAATATGCATATGGGGCATAGTATTAAAGCTATTCATTTTCTTGGCAAACATACATACACACATATACATATACTTTCTTGCCCCAGTGAAACACTAGCATAAAACTTTGCAGAAGATATACACAATTACATGCACAAACACACACACACACACACACACACACTTCAATAATCCAGTGGATCTAAAATCTCAAACCTTCCCAAACATCATATTCTAAATGACTTTTTTCCCATGTCTTCATGAAAAGTCTTCAAAAATAATCTATTCAACACAGAAAAACTTCCCCTGTGCTTCAGTACCTGCCTTTGGCTTCTGGACTATCCATCTTTGACTCCTGTTAAGTTCATTTTTGTTATGACATTTCTTCAAAAATATACTTTATTTCACTCCTTTAGTATATTTCATCACTGGAAATAAAGTATAGTTTACAAAAATTCTAAACTTAATAACTATAAAGCATTCTGGTACAATACGTATGTTAAAAAGATGGGTAATTGTACTAAAGAGAAATTAGTTATTATTAAAAGAATTGAGTAACATCCCAAATGTAATCCAACATAAAATCCTCCTCATTCAATCCTCAGCCTAATGCATTATATATTTGCGATACCTATTCCACTTATATGTAAAGATATATTAACTTATCTTGTTTTCCTTTGCTATGATCTATAATATGCATTTTTCTTCCATTTAGTTTTTCTTATATGGATTGTTAGACTTTCTTCTTTTAAAGTAATCTCAGATTGTGTAGAGGAAGGTCTATACTGTTTCATGGAAGGATCAGCACAATATTATTTCCAAATAAGAGGATCCTAGAATGTTCCTTTCCATTTGTGCATTGCTCATAACACTATTCAATGTATTTAGCCTATAATATGTCTCTCTGTTTAGTCTCATTTAACATTAATAATCAGTGGGTTAATAAATGATTTAAAAGTTATTAATGTGCTTTATTTGTCAGCGGATTTTCTATTAACTTATACACAAAAAACATTATTTAGGGGAGTCTAAGTTTGTGGGGGGGGTTGGTTGTATGTAGTCAAGGCTTTCTTTCAATAAACAAACAATAAACACAATGGTATCTTTTATTCTCTGCAAATATCAGTCAACTGTTTTATTATAAAGTAATATAAATCATCATATTCAAAAACTTGTCTATTTTCTTTTCCTATTTTCATCAAGGATGTCATTGAAAGAATAAAGATCATTCACATAACATCATATAGAGATATATAATGTAAAAGAAACAGTAGAGATGAGAATGTATATTAAGAAGGCTCACTCTCATGTGAGAAATTCAGGAACCAAAGATGGAAAAGTACTGAGTAAAACATTTGGATGAAGGTCAGTGGAAGGAGAAACAAATAGCGGAATTAAAAATAAACATGTGCTTGAACATATACATATATCACATACTACAATGACAAAATCCCTTATACTTCTTTCTGCATTAATCTTCATCTGAATAGTTTCCACTATACTTCCCCACTTAGTTCCTGAATATATTCTCTCTCTCTCTCTCTCTGTCATTTTTTTCAGTTGTATTCAATTCTTCATGACTCCAATTGACATTTTCTTGCCAAAGCCACTAGAGTGTTTGTCATTTCCTTCTCCAGCTCATTTTATAGATGAGAAACTGAGGTAATATTGAGTGACATGCCTAGGATCATACAGCTAATAAGTATATGAGGCCAGTAAGAGTAGTTTTTAAAAAAAAAAAACAATTTGTTGTGGATGGTTAGAGTTTTATTTAGTTTTATTGCCATGCACACTGGTATGCAATGTATCTCAATATTTTAGGAGGAAGACTAAACTTGTTAATTTGTTGACTGTCAATAAAGAAACTCATGATAAAATATGTAATATATAATTGAAGAGAGTTGCCTGGGAAACAATTTAAGTGCCAGACAACCATAACATGTCAGAGGTAGGTCTTGAACTCAGGTCTTCCTGACTGTTAGAGAGACAGTTCTGACTCATATCTAGATCTATAATTAGATACATTGTTATGGATACCTACCCAGATATAAATTTGTATGTGTGTGTGTGTGTGTGTGTGTGTTTGTGTGTATGTACATATATATATGTGTGTATACATACACTTTTATGTTTGTATATATGCATGTATATTAATGAATATTTATGAATATGAATATGAATGAAATTTAATATATATTTTATATTGAATGGCCACAATATAAGGATAATGAGATAGACCTGGAATTAAATAGTACTCATAAAATTGCTTGTTATCATAAAAGTCTATGTCTTTAATATCTATATTTTCTTGATAATATATGTGGTTACAAATCATAGAACTTCACAGTTTTGAAGGAATCCTGGATGAATTTCCCCAAGTCTAATACCCAAGTCTCAATAGGTGCAAATAGACTGTAATATGAAGACTTGCCCATGAAGAATACCATAAAATATATTTTTGGCCCAAATAAACATATCTGTTTGGAATAAAATACATCTATAACTTAAAATGATTAACTTGGCATGTGACTAGAGAGAAAAGAAAGATGGGCAGTTGGAAGGCTGTATTGGTACCATCAATATACTAGAAGATTCAGTACAAATAACTATAGTACACTGTGGGGAATCTCTATGAAGAATTTTTGAGACTCTAGAGAGAATTTATCAGAACAAGATGTATCCTTTTTTGCAAGTACTATCTGAACAATTGTAGCAAGGAAAAAAGTAATAGCAAAACATCCAGTGGGATCAGTTCAAACAAGGCTTCTCTAGTGTCAAATGTTTTATTCTGGGAAAGAATTCTGTTTGAAAGTGATAGATGAGCTGATTGATTTCTACATGCAATAATCAGCCTAATGTGAGGCCCAGTCCTAAGGAGAAAAAAAGCATTGTTCAATCAGCCTAATTTTTCATAGTAAAAAAAAATGAGCTGTTACACTTATATTTGGGGAATGTCTGTATACTTGGAGAATTATTTTTAAAGCATCATATGAACCTATACACTTACTGGAACAGACCTGTCACTGCTTGCCTTCTTAAAACATCTTTTGACCTGCCTAATTAGCAAGGGACTATGAATGCAAACCCTAACTTGAAGAATGAGAGCTGAGATTTCAAAACTGAACAAAAATAATCTGTAACAATTCTTCATCTACTGTTCTTTGACCTCCCTCCTTTTAAATAGAAGAGGGTAGTGACTGACAAAGATGTAATCATGACAAGAGTGTTCCTGGAGATCTATACAGGTAAAAGATAAATTTGATTGGAAAGAGTGAGGATATCATCTCCATGATGAAAGTTAGTTGACTTTTCCAGTAGCATTAACAGGAATTCTCTGTGTGTCATCCAGGGCTGTGTGCTGTTTGCACTCAGCCCTGAGTCTCAGTTTTGAAATGTGTGAAAATCACCAAATTAGAAAAAGTGTCATGTGAGACTATGAACTTTTTTCCTTTCTTGTTTTTAATTATTAGAAATTGTAATTGACTGGAATAAAGTGATTCAGCTGTAGTTCTTAAGTAGCTGAGCTTAGATGCCTACTCTTTTCATTGTTAATGAAGAAAGGAGTATTTACTTCAGTAACCAGAGTGTGATGAAAATGTCAACTATGAAAAACGTAACATTTCTATCCATGGAACAAAAGATCATTTTTTATGCTGGATTTTTGCTATGGTATACAAGTTAAAATAAAGAGATGATCTGCAAGTCTGATTTACTTCATTTCCCTGAAAATCACAAGGATTAGAACTGCCTTTTCTCAGTTTTAATCACTTTGTTCATTTCTAAATTAAGTCAATCTTTTTTTTAATAATCAATTTGGATTCAGATTATGAATTCTCCAGTGGCATCATGCCAGCACCTAAGAAAATATAGTTGGTTAGTCAGAGTTTGGAATGATCCCAGGCAGCTACATTTATTTTTGTTTATTCCATTTGGGGTACACTATAAAGTATTTACCCAGCCCATACAAAAGCTTGAATAGCCTAGTTCATCTGTCTTTACTTCCTCTTATTTTAGATGATGTGGGTTCTACATTTTCTACATTAGGAAATCTATGAGATATGTTTTTGAAAGAGTATATTTCTCTTTACTCATAGGGCATTAATGATTGATACAAGGATACTTGGAAGTTCCAACGGAGAACATTCCAATTCCATCAAACATTATCACAAAGTTATTCTCAGGTAAGGTACTACTTTACAAAACAATGGCTGTGAACAGCATAAATCTTTGCTCATTTTGATGAACCAAAAATAATTAATTGAAATAGCAGTGTCAAAGTACTTACAAAGTACTTACCAAATGTTGATAGGAATGAAGACACCACTTAAAATGAAATAAAAAGAATCAGATTTCTAATCTAAAATCTACTCCCAATTATGTCAAAATAATTTGGGGATTTGTAACCACTTTTTTTCTTCTGTTTCTTCAGTGTCCATGAAAAACACAAATCATTAGAAGAAAAGGGAGAGATTGAACCTGTGATTTCAGTGAAATAGGGAACTCCCAATGAGAAATTTTCACTAATGCAGACTTAGCTATTTCACAGAGTAAGAGTTTCAAAGATTGTCTAGATCAGGTCTTCTTAAATTTTTTCTACTTAAAATATCTTTTCACCTAAGAAATTTTTATGTGATCCTGCGTATATAAGTATATAAAACAGATATACAAATCAATCATTTATTAATTATAAATCATAATTTCACAATCTCCATATTCAGTTATGAGATCTCATATCAAATTGTGAACCACAGTTTAAGAAGCCTGGGGCCCTAGAACATTAATAGGCATAGTCAAATATCCAGTATGTATCAGAGGAAGAATTTGAATTCTAGACTTTCTGATTCCAAGGCCAGTTCTCTGTCCATTAACACAATGCTAAACTCTCATTTCTAGCATATTGTTATTAAAAACAACTCTTTAAACTTATATTCCTCAAAATATCCTTATGAACTAGGCCAATATTATCATTCTTTTTTCCTCAGCTCATGTGATACTTCTCAGGGACAAAAAAAAAAAATGCTGCCAGAGGGAAAATTGAAAGATGTGGAGGAAGCAGGAAAGAAACAGTAGTTATTTATGAGGCAAACAGGATAGACCAGGAATCATGAAATTTTGTGAGAGTCAAGAAACTTTGCTATGATATATGAAAAGTAGAGTCTCTATGAATGAAAGGAAGACCAAGAAAAGATGTCCTTAGCATTCATACAATTCCCATTTTAGAAATTGAGGGTGAGATGGAGTGGGGGAAAATGTAAGAAGACATGTTCTCAGAACCCCATAAAGAGAACTGCTTGTCCTTCTGCTAACCCACATCACCTCTACATTAGAAGTTTCTTTGTAGACCAAGGTTTTTATATACACAGACTAGGTTACTGAATTCAACTAAAAAAACCCTCAATCAAAACAATCTCTGTGGATTCAGTAAAACAACCTTTTTGGGTCTACATGATGCTAAGGATCTGGCATGACTTGGATTTTTTTTTCAGTTTTCAGATTCTTTCTTGATATTATGTAGCCTTAAAAGAAGTCTTCCAAGATAAAGAAACCTCCAAGAGGTTTTATCAGAAAGGAAATAGGTTATGAATACACCCTAGGATATACAATCTAGTCTTTCTCAGTTGCAGAAGATAAGAAATCTTTTTTTTTAACCATTTCTCAGGTGCTGACAGTTTTCAGAGGTCTCTATAAAACAAGTTGGTGATATACATCCAGTTTCTTTTATGCAGGCATCCACATCATGGAAATCTAACATCAAACATGTCCAAGGAGGCTCCTGGGTTCATCTATCACTTGTTAAAGTGGGGAAATCTTTAAGGCTTCATGGAGGCCTAGGAGGAAAGCTCTGGTTGAGGAAATAGAAATTAATGCTGTCAGCTAAAAAATGTTCTGGTCCCCAGTGGTGAAGTAGTTAGTGGTATTCTGTGAGACTTTATGGCTATTTTTATAACACTTGTTCCAGCAATAACAAAGCCAGTTCAGTTTAACAAGCTAATAAATATTTCTTGAATGACCCTCTTTGTATCATAGCACTATCTGGAATTAACACAGAGTAAAGCCAAGTAAAGTAGGGAATATTTAATTGAAAAGGATCTGGAGGAAAAACATATTTTTTCCTTAAACTCTCTGAAGAGTTCTATTATCCTTAACAGAGACCCATAACACTACCCTCTCGATCTATGTGTATTATATATTCCAATTTGTAGCTAAGAGATGTTGGCTGGTAAAGAGGGAACACTGAACTTGCTATCGGAAGAATCATTTCACATCCTACCTCTGACATTTAGTAGTTGTATAACTTTAGACAATTGACCTCTTTAATCCTCAATTTCCTCCTTCATAAAATGGACATATAAATATTTGTCCTTCCTACTTTACAGGTCAGCTTGATGGAACAAATGAGATTACATATACAAGCATGCTTTAAAATTATTAATTTTCATGTAAATGGAAACATTGCTATATACAATGCATTTAAGAAAACTACTGAATTTTTTGGAGGCAATCAGGTTTAAGTAATGTATCCAGGGTTACACAGATAATAAATGTATAGACTGGATTTGGGCTCTGGTTCTGTGACTCCAAAGTTGGTACTCTATCCACTGAGCCTGTTCCCTCCACTGAATGTTTTAATGCTATTTTTTTCAAAAAGCATACTTTCTTTTCGTGCCAACATGTGAAACTTGTCAGAAATTGAAGTAATATTGTCAAGGAACTCATTCTTAAATAGTATTACATAAGATAAATATGATTTTTTTAAAATTACTAACATTTATATAGTGCTTACAATGTTCCAGACACTGGGCTAAATGCTTTGCAACGCTTATTTAATTCTCACAAAAACCCTAGAAGGAAGGTAATATCATTATCCCCATTTTACAGGTGATAAAACTGAGGCAAATCGAAGTTAAATGACTTTTCCATACTCACACAGCTTGTAAGTGTAAGAGGCCAAATTTGAAAGTGGGTATTACTAACTCCAGATCTGGTACTCTATCCATTGTTCCTCCTTGTTGAGTAATGATTCTATATGTCCACAAATGTATATGTACATGATTCCAAGTACCTTTCCTCTTTAGTATGATCCTCCTATTTGAGAATGATCTCATTCATTATTAATATTGCTGCATGACAGTGTCAATTGACACAACATATAGTACCTGAGTGTCATATTCATATCTGAGAGAAACTTATTCACTATTCAGAAAATGGGTATTGAGATTTTATTTTGCATATAGTTTTAGTCTAAGAAGTTTACAAGTACAAAGATGAAGTTGATAATGTGTTCTCCATTCTTGAAGAGCTCATAGGAGAGAAAACATACATATACAAAAATTAAATATACAATCTAAGTTAGTGCATGTTTAAGTGCTAGATAAATTATAGATGTAAAAAGTACCTTGGTGTTAGAGTCAAGAAGATTCCTCTACTTGAGTTCAAATTCAATCTCAGAGACTTCTTAACTATGTGATCCTGGGCAAGTCACTTAACTCTGCATACCTCATTTCTTCAACTGTAAAATGAGCTAGAGAAGGAAATGGCAAACCACTCTGGTGTTTTTGCCAAGAAAACCCTAAATGGAGTCACAAAAAGTCAAACGTAACTGAAAAAGCAACTGATCAACAAATATGTAGGTTTGGTAGACTGCTGGGATTAGGAACATCTAAGGGAAGAAAGTAGAATTTTTGTTGTGTGTTTGGTAGTCAATTCTTGTTATCTTTATCTCAAAACCCCAGAATTAACATTATTTTGTCATTCTTTTTTTTTTTTCAACTAAATAAGGTGGAGACAGAAGTGGAAGTCTTGTTTGAACATTATCTCAGAATGATTTCTCCCATAAAGTGAGGTATCACGTTGGCCCATCAAGCTCTCTACAGAGTTCTGTAATCTGCTATCATCATCAAAGAACAAATTAAGTTATTAAACATCCAGTTACACATGTTTGAATTACATGAATACAGTATAAAATCCAGCAAATCGACACAGATGGAGCTCCGTTTAAAAGACGTGTGCAGCAGAATAAAATCATTAACCTAGTACACAAATGGAGACAAGGTATTTACATTGGATCCAAGTCAAAAGGATCCACACTTGAGAAGCAGGGAACAATTAGAAAAAGAAGAGAGAGCAGCTGTTGATATTCCAGGCCCATGGTGAGCTACCTCAGTCTCCTGCTGGCTCCTACTGGAATAAGTTTTTATTAGGAAGAGTAGAAATATACCATTGAGCCCTAGATTGTATTATGCATCTTCTGACAATTGCAGGCCCTGGAGCTATGAGAATTAGCATATTCAAGGTATATTTTCATCAAGCCTCTAGGTAGGAAAAAAAAAATGCCTCTTTCTCCCAAACTGGGGAGAATGTTATCACCTGAAGGAAAGGCAGGAGCTGCATCCTTTTTCACAATGGAGTCTCTACTTAGAGACACTGCCAACAATATCTAAGTTCTTCACTAAGATATAGCTATGCTGCTAAAGGAAAACAATTAGGCAGAAATATACACTTACAGAAATAATAAAGTACTTAATGGTACTGAACAGGCAATATAACCCCCCAAAGGCTGTTTCTTCTGTACCATGAAGTGATTGAATTCTATTGAAGTTACCTCCAAGTTCTAAGTCCTATGATTTTAGGGTCTTCATACAGAAAACTAATTTATGCCCCCCCCAAAAAAAAATTCACAAAAGAAATGAAAGAAAATAACATTCAAAACCAAGAAGGTCTCACTGAAGATAAATCCCTTGAGAAGAGGTAATAACAGCCTGAAATTGTTTAAAGGAGTTGTTTGCATTGGAACACAGAAGAATCCATGGACTAAAATGAAATTTGAGGTTAAAAGAGAAAAATGGCCATATGAATTTATAAAACTTGATACTATGAAAGACAACAGATATAACATAGAAATAACCATCACAGAGTGACAAGTGCCAATAATTCTCAGGAGGAAAAAAAACACAGCAAAAGCAAAAAAAAAAAAAAAAAAAAAAAAGATCAAAAACGACATTTACAGTTTAATATTCTATAGATACTTTGATTAATATAGTAATAGATTGATAATAGATGAAAAATATGTATATGTTGAATTCTATATAGATAGATGTCTATATGTAGACATATATCTATCTCCATACCTTGAATATGCATTTATAAACATTTTAAACCTCCAGGGCTTAGCACAGTGTATAGTAGGTGCTTAATAAATGTTTATTGATTGATATACAGATATACATAAATATATATGTATATAATTTTTCATATGTATATACAAATACATAAATGTACAAAACCAAACCTATATAAATGTGTGTATATGTGTATATGTGCAAATGTGTGTTCAAATTATGTATTATGTATATGCAATATAAATACTGTGTTTATGCATATTTAAGCAAAGGCAGTCTCTACCCTCAAGGAACTTACAATCTAATCAAGAAGATAACTTGCAAACAAATATATATAATTCAATCTATATACAGGATAAATAGGAAGTAGTTAAAAGAGAAATCACTGTAATTAAGAGAAGTTAGAAAACACTAGGAAGAAAACCAGAGAAATCAATAGTTAGAAGGGAAGAGATAGAGCATTCCAGGCATCAGGGATGGGCAGAAAGAATTACTGCAGCTGAGTTTGATATGTTGGGTGAGTTTGAATGATTGGTGTCTTATTTAGGAAACAGTCAGGAGATCAGTGTGACTGGATCAAAGAATTCATACACGGAAATAAAGAATAAGATTGTAAAGGTCGAAGGAGGATAGGTCATGAAGAGTATTGAAAGCCAGGGCATTTTATATTTGTGCATATATGTATGAATGACATAGATGCATGTATATACACACTATAGATACATGTACTGTACATGTATATTTTTACTTTGAAAGCCACACATATGTACACATATGTGACATATATAAAGTATACGTGCACATAGCTATATAAATGTCTGTGTGTGCACATATACATATGCATACACATGTACACGCATGTTCTGAAAGTCAAACAATTTTGTGGTTATATATATACAAACATGTACATATATATGCATAGATGTGTGTATGTGTGTTTGTGTGTGTGTGAAGAAAAGCAGAGAGAGACACAGAGAGAGAGACAGAGACAGAAAGAGACAGAGACACAGAGAGAGAAAGAGAGATCTCACCTGTACCTCTTCAGGTAGTTAGTTGATGTGGTGGATAGAACTCAAAGCAAGTAGTCAGAAGACCTGAGTTCAAGTTTAACTCCACATAATTACCTTATCTCTTAACCTCTCTGCCTCAATTTCTTCACCTGTAAAATGGAAATAATAAAAATAGCACCTCCGTCACAGAGTTGTTGTGAGGATCAAATGAGATAATATTTGTAAAAAGCACTTAGCACATTGTCTGACACATAGTAAGCACTATATAAATGTCAGCTATTATTGTTAGCTGTAAGGATTGTGTGTGTGTAATTAAAGTGTATGAGATAGCAACAAAAGGAGGTGCTATGAAAAAAAAAAAAGCATTGATCTTGCAATCAGAAGGCTTGGTTCAAACATGGATCTGACATTAGTATGTCTATTAATTTGGGAAAGTCAAATAATCCCCTAAATCCAATTTTTTTCATCTATGAATTTTATGGGCTGAGGGGATTAGATAACTTCAGTGGTACTTTCTAGCTTTAGATCAATGATCACATTAATAATCAGAGAAGAAATGTCTCATTACCATACCATGGCAATGGAAAAGGGTACTTAAAAGTCTTCTAGATGATCCAGTAGATGGGGAGGAGATGGATCTAGAATTAGAAAGAATTGAATTCAATCCTTTCTCAGATACATCTTAGCTTTGTGATTTGGGGCAAACTTAATAGATGTCTGGCTTAGTTTCTTCATCTATAAGATTAGGAGCTACTTCAGAGTTGTGAGGACCAAATGAGGTAATATAGATAATGTCTGTAAAGCATTTTGTAAACCATAAAGCACTATATAAATGCTAACTATTGCTATTATTACTTTATTTACGACAAAACAAAACCACCACCACAACAAGAATGATAGTACTGTTTGCTAAAAGTATACATCCAAATGCAATAAATGAAAATACATTTGGGTTAGTATAGAATGAAAAAAAAAATGGAAATAATATGCTGTTGGAAAGACTGGCCTTTGGGGACCCCACACAGTAGAGCGTCCTGTTTATCCTTCCTGGCTAATAATACAGAGCATACACAATATTCCTTGTGTGGATTCAATTTAAAAAATGAAGATTTGGTTAACCTCTATGAATGGTTGAGGGCCTAGCAGGTATGGTGACAAGAAGTTCTAATAGGTTGAGAAACCAAAACTGAATTTGAATACAAAATATTTGAGCAGACAATATCTCATTTTCTTCCCTGGCATTTTAGGAGTAAAAAAGATGCTGCTGGTTTCCAGATGGGGAAGGGCAAGTGACTCTCTCACCTGCCTGGATACCATATGTCAGTGTTTCTTTTATATTTATTCTTTCCAGATTGTAGGTAAATGAATATCTGGAAATGGAATTGACCAGATTATGATCACATGAGCTTCAAAAACTCCAGAGATTGATAAAAGATTCCTTTAGCAAAAAGACTCAGTAACAGCAACAAACCACTAGAGCCAATAGCAGCAATAGTTGGTTATGTCAAGTAAAGAGCTAGCCTGATAATTTACCTATTTGACCCAGTACAGCAGTAGAATGATCTTTTAACTGACACTATGTCCTAGATAGAGTTAAGCCAGCTGAGTAAATGAACAACTTGTCTGTGAGGAGGAGAGAGAACAAGAATTCCCTGGACCAGGAGACATGAGGAACTCTCAATCCCATATGTGCTCCACACATATTCCTGGCTATCTTTAAATTCATGCCCAGTCTCCTGATGGACTCTGGGTATTTGGGGATAGAGAAATGTTACTCCCTTAGTTAGGGGAAATGTTTCCATAACTTTCATTTTTTTTCCCTATCTTCCCATCATCAAAGATAATTGTTTTGTGAATACATCCAACCATTCTGGGGAGCAATCTGGAACTATGCTCAAAAAGTTATCAAACTGTGCATACCCTTTGATCCAGCAGTGTTACTACTGGGCTTATATCCCAAAGAGATCTTAAAGAAGGGAAAGGGACCTGTATGTGCAAGAATGTTTGTGGCAGCCCTCTCTGTAGTGGCCAGAAACTGGAAACTGAGTAGATGCCCATCAATTGGAGAATGGCTGAATAAATTGTGGTATATGAATGTTATGAAATATTATTGTTCGGTAAGAAATGACCAACAGGATGACTTCAGAAAGGCCTGGAGAGACTTACAGGAACTGATGCTGAGTGAAACGAGCAGGGCTAGGTGATCATTATATACTTCAATAACAATACTATAATGATGTTCAATCCTCATGGACCTGGCCATCTTCAGCAATGAGATGAACCAAATCAGTTCTAATGGAGCAGTAATGAACTGAACCAGCTACACCCAGCGAAAGAACTCTGGGAGATGACTAAGAACTATTACATTGAGTTTCCAATCCCTATATTTTTGCCCACCTGCATTTTTTGATTTCCTTCACAGGCTAATTGTACAATATTTCAGAGTCCGATTCTTTTTGTACAGCAAAATAACGGTTTGGACATGTATACTTATTTTGTATTTAATTTATACTTTAATATATTTAACATGTATTGGTCATCCTGCCATCTGGGGGAGGAGGTGCGGGGAAGAAGGGGAAAAATTGGAACAAAAGGTTGGCAATTGTCAATGCTGTAAAATTACCCACGCATATAACTTGCAAATAAAAAGCTATTAAAAATTTTTTTAAAAGATAATTATTTTGAATTGTTATTCTTTAGGGATACAATTTCCCATTAAGACTGTGACTTAGGAGGGTAAACTGAGAGGAAATGCTAGAGATAGCAGTAGCTAGTATTTATATGGTGCTTTATAGCACACAAAATACTTTACAGACTTTTTCTCATTTGGTCCTCAAAACTCTGAAAGATAGTTGTTATTTTTTAGCACCATAAAAAATTTTAGTAAGTTATTTGCTAATTAAATTATCTTTTACCTGCCATCTACAATATTAGCCATTCATTTAAGTTCATGCTATCCATGAATTGGAAAGGCATTGCTTTTACTATTGATCATTTTTCCAAAATATTTCTCTCCATGTTGATTCATTCAAAAATGTGGGTGTATACTATAGATGATTTTGTCAGATGAAGCACATGAACAGTTTTCCTGAAAAAGATCAAAAAATTGTCCCATAGTCAAAATATGAGGGACCATCCACACTTTATTCATTCATAAGTTTCATTGCCTTAAAAGGAGAGCATCTGATAAATTCTTGAATTGGCTCATAAAAAAACTTTCTTTTCTGAGGAGATACAGGGAGAATTGATAGTATGGTACTCTAGGTTTAAAACTAATCAGGTTAGAAGAAATGATAGAGTATAACACTCTTGAACGAAAATGACCTACATCCTGCCATCTAGGGGAGGGGATGGGGGAAAGATGGAAAAATTGGAACAAAAGGTTTGGCAATTGTCAATGCTGTAAAATTACCCATGCATATAACTTGTAAATAAAAAGCTATTAAAATAAAAAAAATTTTTTTTAAGAAAATGACCTAGTAGTGATGGAAAGTTATATTAAGTATATCAGATATGTAGATATTTGATTAGAATGTAGGAAAATGTATTCCAAAATATTAAGAAAAAGCTTAATTATCATACCATACATAGAATAAATCAGGTTTATTATACATATCAGACCTATATTTTAGATGTAAGCAAAGTGGATATTCAAAAAAATTAAAATTCAAGTAATGTAGCCATGCATAGCCACAATAAAAAGAAATACAGCTCATAAAGAATATAAATTCTAATGATATTCAAATTTTATGATTATAAATCATATATTCAAGTATATGTAGTACCAAGTAACAGTAGAACTAGCACAGGTTCTGAAATCAAAGCACCTGATTTCAAATACTAACTTTGAAGCTTACCATCTATGTGGCCTTAGGTAATTCAATTAACTTCCCCAACTTCATTTTCTTTATTGATAAAATAAGGTGGTTGAATTAGTTGGTCTCTGATGTTACTTCCAACTCTATAAATTTGATCTAACAAATCCTGGTGAGGAAGAAAAGAGGATAGTATTTTTTAAAGCCAGTTTTAGCCCTTAAAACAGATGAGATATGAAAACAAATTAGTAAATCCTGATCCCCCTTAATGTTAATGTCTTCTCTCTGTTATCTCCAATTTATTCTGTATATATTTTGTTTATATAAAATTGTTCATGTGTTACCTCTCCCATTAGACTGGTAGCTCATTGAGACCAGAAATCTTCTTTCTTTTTCCTGTGTATCTCTACTGTTTACCATAGAATATGAGGTGGGTGAGGTGTTCAGGGTAGAATAGCACCGCTGGAGGGAGGGCTTGCAGAGCCCTTTTCAGAGTTGCTCATTTATCTTTGGATGAGTACTTTAATAATTTTTTAATAATGTCAGAATTTTAATTTAAAAAATGGTTATTTGAACATCTGTCTCTTAGACTAAAAACAATCATGGCAGGGCAGAACTCGGTTCATATTCTCTTTGAAGAGTTCCCCAGTGTGGGAATCAACCCTAATTGGTTAACAATTAATGGGAGTATTAATATTACAAGAGACTAGACCTGAATTTTTAGTAAGTTATTTACTATTTAAGTTAATCCTTGCCTTGACAAACTACTCAAAGTATTTATACTGTATCCAAGCCTGATCAGAATATATTATCCTACCGGAGTGGGATCTAAACAAGAAAGTAAGTCCAATCTCATTATCAACAGTGTCTTTCAAGAGACTGAACTTTTTAAAATTAGGATTTTAGAAAAAGACAGAACTCTGAATCTCCCTAAATCATTGGTTATTAATAATCATTTCTCTCAACATACACAGATCTTATATCTCAAAGATCATCTAAATCCGCCCATAACAATAAAGAGTTTTCTCTTTGACATCTCAGCAAGTCATCCAATACCTTCCAGAAGTCCTCCAGTGAGAGGAAAACTATTCTGAAACCATACCCTACTAAAAACAGCTGAGAGAAATGAGGGTCCATGCTATGAAGACTAAGCATAAGCATAATCTCTATATTCAAAGATTTAAAGATTTGTCAGGTAGGAGAGAGAATAGAGTTATTCTTTGTTCTAGAAGGAAGAACTTGTAGCACTATTTAGAAATTAAAGGAAAACAACATTTTTGAGAGAATTGTTAACTATTAGAACTGTGCAAGAATGGAACTAGCTCTTTGCAACATAGTGAATTACTGAAAGTGTTCATAGAGGGATTGAATGACCATCTGTCATGGATAGCATAGGAGATATTTCTGCATTGGAAAGGACCTTGAAGGTCCTTCTCAACTTTAAGATTCTTTGAATTTAAAAGAGACAAGAAATATGCAGGGTGCATTTTCTCCAAATGTAGTTTGATCAATATAGAGTACAATGAAACTATTATGCTCCTGAATCTTGTATTGGCTAATGATGTAGCCTAAAATTATAATATTTTATTTAGCACCGAATTACTCATTATTAACTGACAGAGAACTTATGGTTAAACAATGCCTTCAAAAGTTTTTTGTTTGTTTTTTGTTGTTCTTGTTGTTGTTGTTTTGCTGTGAGATGCTCCCCAAACAGTTCTTCCCCCTTCTATACTTGTATAATTGATTTTTTTTTTACAGATACAATCTCCCTTGGGACACAGGCAGAGAGAATAGATATTCTGCTGTGATAGTTTCACTGTGTAAAAATTGGAACACCATCAATAGCAATACAAACTTATGAAAACAAAAAAGAGAAGGCAGCAGGGCCTCGGCCTTGATGAACAAGGATGCTGAATGACACTCCTGTCTTGACAGCAGGTTTGAAATACTTTTGGCAAGTGGGAAGGAAAGGCTTAGTCAGCTGCTGCTTCTGATGAGCTTGTTTTGTGAATAAACAAAAACCTCAGTGCCCACAGGTGTCAGCCTGGCACACTCCCCGGAAGCAAAGTTCACCTGGATGTGGTTTTTTTGTGTCTTTCCATTCTGTCACCGCTGTGTGAAAAGTTGGGCTGTCTGCTTTCCTTTTCCCTCTCCCTTTTGCTTCCTGTTCTAACCTCCCTGAGAGGAACATAAAATTCACAGAGATACAAATAACCATAACTAATGCATTCTCTCAACACCCTTTGAGGGTCGGGCTTATATCCCTTCCCACACTTAGGAAAAAGAAAAAAAAAAAGTAGGAAAAAAAAAAAACAGCCAGCATGACAATCAATATCCAAATTACAACTTCATGATAAGAAATGCTGTCAGAGCAGCAATGACTTGTTTAAACATTTATTAAATCACTTCACAACAAATAGTAACACATGAAGTGTTATCCTCACATTTCACAGCAGATTCACTTCGAGGAAAGAAAATGCTAGCCAAACTGTTTTTTAAATCTTTATCGAGTTATTATTTAGTTAATATTTAGGAGCTTAGGGATTGTTTTTTTTTTTCTTGTATGCATTCACTGACAACCCCTTTGAAAACAAATTTGTCAACTAAGTGCAAGAAAAGATGATAAGGCAATAATATTGCTAAGAATACAAATGCCTAAACATCACAAAATTTAGCATCAATGTTCCTATGGCACAATCTTTTTGGTGCAATTTGAGAACCTCCACAATTCTTGTATTTTCAGTGAACTTTAATAAGTAATGAATGTATGGTATTAAAATTATTATCACACACATGTAGCCCACACAACTAGGAATTTATTGGTATACCCACATTTAATTTTCTATCTGATCTCTTTTTTCCAGTTTTCCCTTTAAAGTCAAAATAGAAGGAAACCAAAGAAATGTTGGGGCGGGAATAAGAAGATAAAGCAAATAAACATTCTTGTGTTGTCTTAAAAAAGACATGTGTAGAAGATCTATTTCTCATGATAGTAATTAAGTATGTTCTTTTCAGAATTGAATGATTCTATTTTAGTTTAATCACTTTTATAGTCAAGAACAAGGAAGGTTACTGACAAAGTTTTTTGTTATTGTTTTGTTTTGTTTTGAAATTATATGTATTTGTTATCTTTCTCATATACTTTACATATCTGGATTAGGCAGTCTTACTCTTCCCTTTGTAGGAAAGAAAACATTTTGTTATCTTCTAACAGTGGGCACTTATCCCCAAGTACATGACGGAGAAACTCCAAAACTGGGGAGTATGGGGGAGCATTACTCTGACAAACAGGGTGAAGCAAAAAAAAAAAAAAAAAAAAAAGGCTGCTATTCTCTAATTCCTCATGTACTTCCTACAGCATGTAAAATCTTGTAAAAGCAGGGACAGCTTCTTTCTTGTGTTGTTGTTCTAGCATGGGACCCATGCCTGTCAAACAGGCTCTCAAATCTTGTCTCATAGTAGGTGGGTGCCTAAGAAATACTTGTTGATTGATTGAGCTCTCTGGTGGTATAGGACAGGTTTCACTTTGAATATACTTTCCTCATGTGGTGAGATTCATTTTGCTTACTGCTCTCTAGAGGCGCACAATGGGAAGTATAGTTTCAGATAGCAGCTAGCTGATTTTGTGTTATATCAAGGATTCTAAGTCAAAGAAAGGACTTTTCAAAGCCAAAATTGATGGGACATAGGTCATGGCCCTTCGGAACTGGGAAAAAAAAGACATTCAAAATCAATCCTGTAATTTTGAAAATGAGGAAAAAGAGATTCAGAGCAATAGAATTACTTGATCAAGGTCACATGTTTGGTTAGTGAAAGAGCGGGGGACTAAATCCAAAACCTAATTCCCCATCCAGATCTCTTCCCCTCTTTGCTATAGAGCCTCCAATATATTTATTGTCATCTGGGATTTGACAAGGAAAACTTAAAGAATTGTTTTGTTAATCATCAAAACTAATCCTTTCAGTTAACAACTAACTTTAAAGTTAGTCGTTCTCTAATACTGCTTTCTTGGAGTAGTGGAGGAACAATAGTAGAGTAACAATATAATTTCAATGACAGTTAGCCATATAAGACATCTGATCACCATTAGAGCATGGCTAGTCCTGTATCAAGACTGATGGAAACTTCAACCAGAAATATGAGATCTCTTACTACTTCAGCTTGACCTTTCTTCTCAACTTCTTTCTAGATCTCCCCTTTCACTCACTAGAAATCCTTCATTTTTCTTTTGGCTTTTTCTTTCTTCATCTCTCTGGCTCTCATCCTCACCAAAATATAAATACAAAAATCCTTTCATATATGTGAACATATCAACACTATAAGAATTCTCCAAAACATTCCATAGTTCCATAAAGCAAAGGTGTAAAACAAATAAAATAGAATCACTAAACTGTACATAAAGATCCCCGCTGGTCAGATATTGACTCAGAAAATCACATATTAACATTATTTATGTTGCATCGATTTTTCTGTTAAATGGTTCCGAATAACATTTTAATTTGGTTCCCTCTATACTCTGGAATTTTATAAGCTATTTCTGCTTTAGGTTTGAAACTCCTGATCTAGAACATATTCTATATTGAAAGTACCTAAATCCAAAATTCAAATTTACAAGAGAAGCATATAGCAAATTAGAAATGCAAAGAAATTTAGTAAGTTCAGATATGGCAGAGTTAAGGATTTTAGAAAGACAAAGAGAAGGAATACATGAGCTGAAATAGGCTTCAATGATTATTTAGCTTAACTGTGATTTTACAGAAGAAACTGAGATCCAGAAAGGCAAGTGACCTTTTCTGAGAGGCCTTTTCCCAAAGTTACAGGACATTTTTTAGAAGATAGAACTGGAGCTCTGTTCTTTTGATATTAAGGCCATCCCTTTTTCTGCCCCACCAAGGATCTATTCATAGAGCATGTAACACTTTAACATAAACTTAATATGTACTCTTTCACTGTAGGACTATGGCAACTGTAGAAAAGATAATAAAAATCTACTCTTCTGTCCTATTTCCCCTCTACAATGAGCAAAGCAGAATTGAATTAACTCAAAAGAAACAGATGTACAAAATTAGAGAAGCTAGTCCAAATGTTCACAGGGACTATTTGTGTCCAATCTGTGGCAGAGCCTTTGGAGCTCATAATGGTCTGGTCAGCCACAGTTGGGCACAGTGCAACTCAACTCTAACATAAAGATGTCATTTTGGTCCTCTTTGAGAACTGGAGACAACAACCCTTCCCCCATCCCCAACTTCAATTCATTTACTTGGTTAAGATCAAGGAGTTAATTGATGTCAAGATCATGGATTTTGATGTTTGTAGAAGGTAAGTTAATTAGTTCTGCTCTACAGCCACAGACCACAGTCTTTTTATTAAACATCTATGTGTATAACTTTTTTTTGTTAAGTACTGGGAATACAAGAAACAAAGATAACCCCTATTGGCAAGGATCTGGCTTTATAATAGAATACACAGCACAAGCAGGGAAACCAGAGAAGTGGTAGGTAACCCAGAAGGACACTTTCAAAAAACCTTGGGAAAGTGAGGTTGGTGATGGAGGAAACCCAAAGAACTATGTGACAGAATTGGTTTGATCATGTTTTATGGTTCCAAATAATATAAAGAGTGAGCAGAGAAGGGTGTCAAGGACATGAAGAGACTCAGTGAGAATGTAGTGGAGATGGCCAGAAATCAGAAGAGAAATAGTTTGTCTGAAACTTTTCTTATATAGGATAGGATCTGTTTCAGACAATTGATTAATTATTCTAACCAACCAAAAGTAAATTTCAAGATGGTATAGCCGGATAATTTAAATAGATGAGAACACTTCTCTATTGAATCAATCATAGGCTTTAGACTAAATACAGTCTGATAAAATTACATATTTTAGAAGACTATCTTGAGTGATGTGAACATACATAAAGTGTGTTCTGATTGGTTGAAGAAATTTGCTGACATCCTATAGGACATCTCTAAAAAAGTGAGCAGTTTCTCTTGAGCTAGGTAACTAAGCTCCACCCCTTAGCCAGAAAATTAGGTGAAAGAACACCTGAGCATCAGCAAATATGGGATAATTAATGCCATTAGGGTCAGGTTATCTCCCCTTCTTCTCTTGATAGGTTTTCATATTTCTGGGTTTCTGGCATCTTGCTCCAAAGCACCAAGACTCCTTTTTTAAAAGGTCCCACTAGCAGTCTGGACATTATAATGACCTCAGGAGATTCAGTTAATATTAAATGTCTGGTGTCCCATCCCAGTCCTGCATTTCCCTTTTTCTCTGATACCAAAATAAGCACAAAATTGACAGGGAAAACTGCTTCAGTTAAGGGTCACACACATAGATTTGCAATTTCAAAGGACCTTGGAAATCATTTCTTCCAAAATCTCATTCTCAAGACCAATAAAATTAGGACCAGAAAGATCAAGTGATTTATCAGAGGTCACAAAAGAAAGTGGTAGAACTAGGATTCAAGTCCATTGGATATTGTAAGAAGAGATTGTACCGACTCCACTCCTATTGCTCTTTTCGCCTGACCATCAGCCAAGGGAACAGTAATATTTACCACAAAAACTCCTGGTTTCTTTCCCTATAGGATCAATTTTCAGTTACACCCAACAAACAAAAGAAAATAGGAAGGAAACCTTAGACTACCATAGCTAAACTACCATGAATTGCCCAGACTTTTATTTGGAAATTCAAACAAAAATGGGTCATTTTGCTAATTGTTCACTAGGGTCAAATGTTGTGAAGATCTAGTTAAACCACTATCCAAGTGCAGGTGGAAGTTCCAAAACTCATCTTTAGTGTGAGGCACCTTCCAGGCTTCCAGGAGACGTCAAAAGTTGAAGATGCAAGTTGGAGCCATTGCTTTCCTTTGGTATGAAGTTAAGTTTCCTGTCAATCACTACAGTGCTTTCAGACAGCCTGCCATTTCAGCTAAGTTGTCCACAATTATGTCTAGTTTAGTCCATAAACCTTCACAATAGTCAATACTTACATTCATTGCTTATACAATTACTTCATAGATATTGTAAGAAGAGATTGTACATCATCTATTCATAAAATTCATACCAGCTCTAGAAAATGAGAGAGTAAAAACTCTGAGATTACAGCAGTAATAATCTACATTGCATTGGGAGGTCAAGAAAAATATTGAAGGAAGGCCCTTGTGATAGAATCAAAATTATTTTCAGGATGGTCTTCTTTATGGGCATAGACAAATGCACATATATACATATATACCAGACATAGTGGGATGATTTTTTTTTACCTTAAAATAACCAGTTCACTATATGCTTTAAAAAAAGATGCATAATTTCCTGATTCTTTGCAAATCTTTTCACACTCTTCTAGGAATCACTGGAGGAAAAACTCACGAATTCAATTTTCTCTGTAGTACATTTGTTTCTTTAATGTTTTATTGTAGGATTGGGATTTCTACACACAGAAAGCTGTACAAACCAAGAAGAAAAAATACAAAGAACTGTCGGAAAAGGTTAGGAAAGAGGCAGTCTTTTACATAGGCAGTTTGGTTGCCCTGAGATACAATTGTCCTGAGCACAGATTGGTTACGGTTCAAGAAAATGAATCATATTTCAATTAAATTAACAATATCACAAACTCTTACAGATAAATATAATGGAAAGATGTTTGAAATTTTAGACTTTTGGGAGGCTAGAATCCTAATATTTTAAAACCTGGAAAAAAGTGGAGGGACAACTAGAGCAGCCCCTTCATTTAATAGTTGAGGAAATAATCATTTCCTAAAGACAGTTTTTGCAGAGAGAATCTTGTATAAATGTATACTCTGGGAAGATAGGTTACACAGTGGATAGAACCCTGGACTTGGAGACAGGAAGATTAAGTTCAACTCTAACCTTAGATATTTTCTAGCTCTGTGCCCTGAGGAGTCACTTGATATCTATCTGCCTCAGCTTCCTCATTTGTAAAATGGAGACAAAAATAGCACCTACCTCCCAGGATTGTTAGAATATAAGATAAGATTGATGAGATGCTTTATAAATCTTAAAATGCTTTGTAAATATTATCATTATTGATTATATACACGTGTTTATATGCACAAATACATACATACACTCATGTATATGTATATATGTAAGTTTTTGAGAGACTACTTATATCCAAAATTTCCATAATATATCCAGAATAACACTTGCCCCACAACCACTTTGCCATTTTTATTGTTACCTCTTGGCATCTCCCTATAGTCATTACTTCTAAAGAAACTTCATAGAATTATATCGTTCAGTTTTTCAGTTCTGTCCAACTCTTTGTGACCCCATATGAAGTTTTCTTGGTTATTTCCTTCTCAGATGAGAAAACTGAGGCAAATAGGATTAAACAACCTTCCCCAATCATACAGCTATTGTCTGAAATTGGTTTTAAACTCAGGAAGATGAGGCCCTAACCACTGTGTCACCTAGTTGCCCTATGATTGTAGTATCATTTAGATTTAGATCAGTAAGAGATATTTGGAAATCATCTAATAGAGAAATATGGACACTACTGAATGAGACTGAACCAGATTAAGTTGCAATTGGGAAACATTTAAAAAAATACATAAAAATACAATGAAACATGGGTTTTCAAAATCAACATGAGGGCCACAGAGATTGTCATGTACAGATTAGTGACCCCTTTTCTATTTGAATTTGACACCACTTATCAAGGCCACCAGTTCCCTCATTTTATATAAGATTAAAGCAGTCCCATGATAGGATATGATGGAATGAGGAATATAACCTAGATGCCCTAATTCTATATCCAATACTCTTTCTGCTTCACTACCTAACACTCCTACAGCTACCGGTGATTATAATAATTTGGATTAATAACAATCACAAATATTTATGTAATGGTTTAAAGTTTTTAAAGGTACATAATCTCATGTTAACTGTAGTAAAGGTAGCCACAAAGAGCTCCACAAGAGAAAGAATACAGCATTTCCACCGACTCCCCAAGTTATAATGGACCTTCCCTTTTGCCAGGTCCTCCCTTCCCATCCTCACCACTACCTCTAAAGACAATATACTTAAGCAATAGAATAGTACTCATTCAAGAGCTGCCATTTTTCCATTTGTGTCTGTGTGAGAGAGAGACCTAGCAAAAAAGCCATATACATAATAGGTGACAAATAAAAGTTAGTTTACATACTTATTTTAAACTCAGGATTTGATGTTCTGTCATTTCAGTCATAGCTGACTCTTTGTGACCCATTAAAGGTTTTCTTGGCAAAGTTACTAGAGCAGTTTGACATTTCTTTCTCCAACTCATTTTATAAGGAAACAGACAAAAATGAGCTTGCCCCAGAGCTCACAACTCTTAAGCATCTGAGGCTATATTTGAACTCAGGTCTTCCTGACTCCAACTAGATGCCTCAGTTGTTCATCACTGAGTATTTTTGGAATCTTTCCATATTAGAGACTTAGCTAACTTCCAGGACACTTGACTTCTTACGGTATCACCTGGCAGCCTAAAAATATGAAGAACTGATAGTCATTAATGCAATGTGGTACGCCAGAAAAGGATTAATGTATCAGAGACAGTTTTAAAACTTGTAGCTAGTTTCATAGGATCATATGTTTAAAAAATGGAGGGGTCTAAAAAACCATCTAGTCATTTTACAGATAAGGAAATCAAGGCAAAAGTAAAATGACTTGCTCGGAGTCACACAACTAACATATGTGTGAGGCAGTATCTGAACACAGGTCTTCTTGACACAAAGTATAGCACTTGACCTCCCACAGCAGACTGCTTCTTATTTTCCATCGAGCTTAAAAAATATGAGGTGATCTTCATATGGAAATTGAGTCACCAAAAATAATACAATCATAAACCATAATAATATCCAGCAGCTTTAGATCAATGATGTTTAGCAAAATAAAGAAATGTAGAACATCAACTCAAATATCATTCAGTCTGGAAAAAAATAAAAATATGTCACAGAACAAATTAAAAAGTGAATGATTTAACATTATAATTAGGAGAAAAAATCATAAAAAATGGTCATTATTTAAGGAAACATATGTTTAATGTATTAACTGCAGCTATTAAAGCTGTGCCATGTTATTTTGTCATGTTATATAATAAACCTGATTTTTTTTTCCTCTAAGGTAAAAGTTACTTCCTAGAAATGGAAAGAAGTATTCTTTTAGGCCACTATTTCTTGCAAGTTACTATGAGGAATCTTGGTGTTTTATTTTATCTTGGTGCAATGTTACTCTGAGAAGAGGAAACATAAAATTTGTCATTTCCTTCTCCGGCTCATTTTACAGATGAGGAAACTGAGGCAAACAGAATAAAGTGTCTTTCACAGTGTCACTTACACAGCTAGTGTTTGAAGCCATATTTGAACTCAGGTTTTCTGATTACAGCCCTAGCATTTTCTCCACTTCACTACCTAGGTATTCTTTACTAATTTATAAACCTGTCTTATTTGCTGAATATTAGGTACATCTCTTAAACCTTTTTGATCATTATGTCTGGTTGGTCATCATCTTTGAAATACCGAAGCATGAAATCCGACAGATCTCCCTTATGCTATCCCTAATATGATCTCTTTCTTCTGATTCAGCCATCGTAACTATATGCTGTCTCTGCCATTTTAACCATATTTTCTGTCCACACATTTGCCATCACTTACTCTAGACTGCACAGGGATATTTCTAGGATTTATTTACCTGGGAAAAGAAATATACAAATTAAAATAATAATAATAATAGATCAATATCATAAGGTAGAATGCTTATTAAATAAAATAACTCAAATTTGACTTCTAAACTGCTTTATCTCTCTAGACTCCTAGTGTAGTCTGATCCATTACTTATATCTCTCTTCTAATCATGCATTTTCTGATTTCTTCAAGAAGAGAAGGGCACCTTGTAGCTGAGAATGTCCCCATACTGATCAGCAAACTACATGAAGTGCTTTTATCATTGTGGAAGTCTTTACTTTAAGTCTTCTGATCACAGAGAGTGTAAAGTGCTTTTACCCAAGGGGCATCTAGGCTTATCCTTTCTTTGGCATGGGAGACTCACATGCAAAATATTTCTTTTATCTGTGCAAATGAGCATATTAGAATTAGCTGGAATACTGAGACTTTGAGTTCCCTGGAGTCACACAGCAACTATAAGAAAAGCAGAACTTTCACCTGGGACTTCCTAGCTCCATGGTGATAGGTCTGTCCCATGCATCAAATCACACACTTATTATTACCTAATCTCTTAACTAAAAAATATATACTTCTCCCTCCACCCCCAACTTCCAGCCAAAGGTATGAGTGGGGAGGGAAGGTTGGTTTAAAAATTTTTTTTAAAACCTCTCACATATATTTAGCCTTTTCTTACCACCTCAAAAATAGAACACCACACTAACTCTGAAAGTACACAAATCCATCACAGCTATCACTTACAATCTGTGATGCTTTAACTCAATTAAAAAACAGCAACTGGTCTGTGTGTGTGTGTTTAAAGAGCAGAATGTCAGAATGCTATCCCCTGAGGAAAAGTATTTAATGTCCTTAATAGAGCCCTATCTTTCTATCTGTCACCCTAGGACTATACTAAAGAAATTTTTTGAAGTTCATCAACAGAGAATAGCCACTAGATTTAACATATATATATATATATATATATATATATATATATATATATATATGTACACACACACATATATATAATATACAAATACATGCATACATATATATAAATGTATGTGTGTATTATTTATCGCATCATATTCCATGTATTATATGTATATATTTTACATTTAACCATAAAAATGAAATCATCTACCAAGGTACAGAAATATCACAATTTGATTGGGTATAAAGGGTAATATATTGATGTAATTAGCATCTTTGAAATACTGAAGCATGAAATCTGACAGTCATACAGCCTACAGCTCGAAACCAGATCACCCTTTCTTAATCTCTGTCAGAAACTAGAATGATTCTGGAGCTTTCTGAACTTGTCTAGATTCATTCTAGACATAGGCAGAATGAAAGAAGCCTGAATTTCTATAGTCTAATGCAAAGAATACACAGAAGGCCAAAGATGTGTCTATCCAAGGATGTCTTAGTGGATGGGTAGGTTTCAGATCATCCCCAGGAATGTCCATCTCATCTAGGAGTATCCAGTTTATCAATTCAGCCTTAACTCCCAAAAATCTCTTGGCAGGAATTGGAAACTTGGGGGAGCTCACCAATAAAGTGAAAAAAAGCCTGAGATTATTTGCAGCTCCTGAGTTTTAGACTCAGTTATGGTTCTACGAGTACTGTCTAGTCTTAGAGTATCAGTTTTCTCACTTAGAAAATAAGTATTGACATTGTTGGTGGAATTGTGGATACATTCTGGAGAGCAATTTGGAACTATGCTCAAAAAGTTATCAAACTGTGCATACCCTTTGATCCAGCAGTGTTTCTACTGAGCTTATATCCCAAAGAGATACTAAAGAAGGGAAAGGGACCTGTATGTGCCAAAATGTTTATGGCAGCCCTCTTTGTAGTGGCCAGAAACTGGAAAATGAGTGGATGCCCATCAATCAGAGAATGGCTGAATAAATCGTGGTATATGAATATTGTGGAATATTATTGTTCTGTAAGAAATGACCAGCAGGATGATTTCAGAAAGGCCTGGAGAGACTTATATGAATTGACGCTGAGTTAAATGACCAGGGCCAGTAGATCATTATATACTTCAACAATAATACTATATGATGATCAATTATGATGCTTGTAGCCATCTCCAGCAATGAGATGAACCAAATCAGTTTCAAAAGAGCAGTAATGAATTGAACCAGCTACACCCAGTGAAAGAACTCTGGGAGATGACAATGAACCATTACATAGAATTCCCAATCCCTATATTTTTGTCCACCTGCATTTTTTGATTTCCTTACAGGCTAATAGTACACTAGTACGCTATTTCAAAGTTCGATTATTTTTGTACAGCAAAATAACTGTTTGGACATGTATACTTATATTGTATTTAATTTATACTTTAACATATTTAACATGTATTGGTCAACCTGCCATCTTGGGGAAGCGATGGGGGGAAGGAGGGGAAAAATTGGAACAAGAGGTTTGGCAATTGTCAGTGCTGTAAAATTACCCATGCATATAACTTGTAAATAAAAAGCTATAATAAAAAAAAAGAAAAGAAAATACGTATTGAACACTTACTACTTGTTGAACTTGGCAAATCACTAACTTCCCTTTCAACTATAAAATGAGAAGATTAGCTAAACAAAATCATTAGACTAGATACCTTTCAGAGTTCCTACACCTGAGAGCCTATAACTACAACCATGGACTTCATACCTAGATTAATTCTGAGGTCCTTTTCAACTCTCACATTCTGCATATTTGGGTGTTTTCCAGCTTTTCATACAAATGACAACAGTATAGCCCACTCTATTTCCCATCAGCTAATTCTCTGCATAACCAATTATCTATATAAATAGAAGTCTTGGGAATAGGAAAAAAAAACTGATAATAAACTTTTAAAAGTAAAAAGCACCCATGGTCAAAATAATCTTTCATTTCCCATGTATCAATGAATTTAATCATGTGATCAATCTATTATTTCTTGTATTATCTAGGAGTAAACAAATTTACTTTTTTTTGAAAATATGTGATTTTCCCTTTAAAAATGCATATAAAATAAGGATATAAAGCCATAGTTTTTGTTTGTCTTTTCCCCCACTTTCTAAGAAATCAATCCATTCCCTTTTTTCCACCCCACCTCCATTTTATCCCTGTTGCTCTGTGTAGAAAATTTAAACATCTTTAAGGCATTCTCCTGGCTTGAGCCTGGAGTAAAACTGGGGTGTACTAGTTTAGGGGGATCTCTTGTAAGTTTCAGGGTAAGGTCAGAGCTTTTCCAATCTTTTAAAGTATTTATGTAGAATGTAGTATGGCACAGGGTTCCAGAATTCCTTCATTCTGTTTGTCTTAGGTGTTCATCTTATTGATAATGTACTATGCTTTGAGATAGGTCTTTTTTTTTTCAATTTTTTTTCTTGTTGACTTATTTATTTATTTACTTTAAAAATATTTTTATTGAAGCTTTTTATTTTCAAAACCTATGCAAGGATAATTTTTCACCATTGATCCTTGCAAAACCTTGTGTTCCAATTCCCCACTCTTCCTCCCACCCCATTCCCTAGATGGCAACTAATCCAATATATGTTAAACATGGTAAAAAATATGTAAATCCAATATAGCATACTTATTTATACAATTATCTTGCTGCACAAGAAAAATCAGATCACAAAGGGAAAAAATAAGAAAGAAAATAAAATTCAAGCAAATAACAAAAAAGTGAAAATGTTATGTTGTGATCCACACTCAGTTCCTATGGACCTCTGGGTATAGATGGCTCTCTTCATCACAAGATCATTTGAAATTACTTCAGTCATCTCATTGTTGGAAAGAGTCACTTCTGTCAGGACTGATTGTTATATAATATTATTTTTGCTGTGTATAATAATTTCCTGCTTCTGCTCATTTCACTCAGCATCAGTTCATGTAAGTCTCTCCAGCACTCTCTGAAGTCATTCTGCTGATCATTTCTTATAGAACAATAATATTCCACAACATTCATGTACCACAGTTTATTCAGCCATTCTCCAACTGATGGGCATACACTTAGTTTCCAGTTTCTTGCCACTACAAAAAAGGCTGCCACAAACATCTTTTGCACATAGGAGTCCTTTTCCCTCCTCTAAGGGGGTAGGTCTTTTATTAAAATATCTCCGACATCTGTGCCATTCTTACCAAGTTGTAAATAAATGACTTGTGCTAATACACAGCTCTAGCTAGTGGTCAGATTTGAACTCAAACAGCTTCATGACTCCAAATCCATCACTCTATCCATTTGCCCACATTGTCTGCTTAATTTTCCTATGGCTGAGGTTCCTGCCCAATGATTTCTGCTTATGTGCAGGTTAGACTAGATCAAAGTTTCTTAAACTGTTCATCATGACCCCATATCGGGATCTCCTAACTGAATGTGGGGGTTGTGAAATTTTGATTTATAATCAGTAAATGTTTGATTTGTACACCTATTTCATGTACTTATATACCTGGTGTCATGTATAAATTTCTCAGGTGAAAGGGAGTTATCCATAGAAAAAGTTTAAGAAGCCCTGGAATAGATGACCTAGACATTACAATTTACATACTTTACAAGTAGGATGTCTCTAATCTTTATAAAGCTGCATCTGTGGGCCTTAAATAGATATACATCTCTGTTTCACAGACTTAGACTCACTTTAGTGACTATTAGAA
Organism: Antechinus flavipes; assembly: GCF_016432865.1. NCBI lineage: Eukaryota > Metazoa > Chordata > Mammalia > Dasyuromorphia > Dasyuridae > Antechinus > Antechinus flavipes. The sequence goes on from NC_067398.1 coordinate 178,040,044, forward strand.
TGGAGAATGAGGATAGAAGTTAGGAAAATGAACCACTGGTAGCCACAAGTTTATCCTCCTGTCAGCAGTAGAACCCAGCATAGGAAATGGAAGTTGAAGGAGTCTCCTAGAAACTCCTAACATAACAGCACGTGCAATATTGCCATGAGGATTAGCCAACCGTGGGTTTTACAGATTAAAAAAACTCAATAGCAAAATGGTAAAGAGCCAGTCAGTGACATGGCTTCCTAAAGGAAGCATCTAATTAACTATGACTGCCCTACAGTTCTTCCTCACTTCATGATAGCTAAAAGGTTCTGTGTCTTGGTGACTGTTTAAGGGAACTCATTCAGATGAGAGATCTGAAAGTTCATTTATATGTGGTCCATCTAGCTGGGCTACTGATGTTAACAGGAGACTGCCTCTCCTGTGAACTTCCATGTGCCAAATAGACTTCTCTACTAATTAGAACAGTTGCCATGACAGTAAACTATTTCAACCTGGTTATCAGACACATCAGAAAATGGACTATTCCACTGCCTAGATGAAGTGAGAGCTCGGAGAGTCTTGCAAAAGGCAAAGCAAATGTCAAAGCAGCCACTTTCTAGAGAGCAAACCAATAGCTGAAGTCATTGTTCAATTGCTATTTCTAAATGAGACAGAAACATGTACAACACATAAAGAAAGAGAAACCTAAAATATATGATGTTATAAAGGAACGCACATACAGCAAAAGCAATTTGCTGGTGCTCCTTTCCCATCTGTGTAGCTTCCACAGTGAAGCAGTTAATGCCATAAAATCTGATTTGCTTTCTTGTTGCAAAAGTTATGGCTCAACTGGAGAGTTATATCACAATATCCATATTCAGGCATTATTGTGTAAGTACTGTATACTAGTTTCTTTTTTTGTCTCAACTAAAAGGAAGCCTTCCCCCATTAATTACTGCCTACTTATCTTATACATATTTTACTTTGTATAAATGTGTTTGCCTGTTATCACCTCCAATAGAATGCAAGCTCCTTCAGACAGAGAATGTCTTTTGTCTCTTTTTGTATTCACAGCACTTAGAATGGTACCTGGAATTTAATAAATGTTTACTGCATTGAATAGAATTGTTTTAAGTATTTTTACTGTGTGCCCTTTTACTGGATGAGCATCAAGATATGCAAAGAAATTTTAACAATTATCTAATTCAACCATGTCTTTTAACAGAAAAAGAAATCATGGTCCTGAAAAGTAAAATTAATTGACAAAGATGACACCAGTAGTGAAGCTGAGATTAGGACCTAGTCAGTCCATTAGATCATGTAGTTAAGAAGTTAGTAATTCTTGGAAAGAAATCCTCTATAGATTGAGTAGGAGTGGAAGAATACATTCTTTTTGTCCCCTCCCAGTTCCTTTACTTACCCATCAATATCCCAATTCCCTTCCCTACCATGTGAATTACAAAGCAGGAACTTCTCCATATATATAGACCAGATCCTTCTTAGCCCAAAAGATGTTTCCCCTTGTAAAATAAAAAGGGAATGATCAAAATGAATGATGTTTTCTAAACTACTCAGAAGGAGGACAGAGGTATTGTCTCTATTTGTTAATGGGACACTAACTTATACAATGGCTTCCTGGTTTATTGAAGGCTATGCAATATACCAATCAAGGACTCCAAAATAGTGTCCAGATATCCTTCCTTTGGACCAGTATTTTAGCCAGTTGACCACATTTGCTATAACTATTTGCCCTCATTTGTCTTTTCTCAGTTCTGTACTGATTGTCTGCCTGGCAAAAAGTCTACAGAAACAGAAAGCCAAAATATCCTTATGTGGGCATAGCTGTCTCTTCGTGGTAGAGCCAATTTGGATTTTCTCCATTGGCATGAATGTCCCAGAAGCAGCAAGTTTCAGTTCAGTCTCTTTAAAACTCTGTATTAAAAATAAACATTAGAATTTTCCAGGGTTTAAGAAATAATAGTAAGAACAAGAAAAGATGAGAATATCACTTTATTTCTTATTGGAATTAAACCTGAAAAGAGCCAGAAAGTCCAAATAAATCATATATTGATAAATTTTAATTGCCTAATGCATTTCAGTGCATTTCAGTCACTTTGCTAAGTCTGTCTGTCTTCAGTCTCTGCACAGACCTTCTCTTCCTCTATTATTTCTGACACCATGATCTTTGCTTTTTCTTCCTGTTTTCTACAATCACTTGAAACTTTTATTCTGAATTTTGGTGTCCAAGATCTATTGTACTTGGTAAAATAAAATAAAAGTGCCAGGAAGCAAATTCCAGATCTAATCAAAGAATAAGCTCTGAGTGAGCAGGGCAAATTCCAGAACTGATTCAAAAAGTGCTAGCAACATTACATTACTTTTATTTAGTACTAGTACTTAGATCAAATAAGACTAATAAGATAAAATTTAGCCATTTCTAGAAAACTCTTATTGGTTATAGTTGATCTGACTCAAGAACATGCAATTCAGATCTTTATCTTCCCTTTTTAGAGATGGAATGGTAGACTGTATTTTACAAGTCTACCATGATGACTTCATAGCAGTGCTATACTGGAATCAAATCATAATGATTGTTAAATTTTCAGTGTAAGCATTTATGTCTTAGAAATGTTACAAACCAGGACTTGATTTGTTGTTGTTATTGTTGTTATTTGTTCTTTCTTCTCAAGAGGGCATCAAGGCATATAAGTGAATTGGATTTAATAGTAAGAGAGGGCTGTACAAAATTCCCAGTCTTGTTTTCTCCTCTAGAGCCATCTGGGTCCAGTGCCAAAATGCAGATAATCACTACTGGAGATAGCGGCAGCTTTAAGCTATAGTCTTTAACAGGTCTCAGTTTGACTGAGGCAATGCCCAATCGGTAATTAAGACTAGGTAAAAAATGAAGCAGAGAGTCAAAAAAAATCAGTCTGGGAAGGGAAACTCTAATTGAATAGACATAAGAAAGTAAGAAGAAAATGGTATTAATACAGATTAAAGTTAAAATTATGTTGAACATACTTTCTTGGGGAGTGGAACAGAGAGCCAGTTTTTAAATATTTACCAGCACATTGCTCTTCATTAGCCCCCAAATACATAACAAGTAACTAGTTATCAAAAATATCATTAGATTTCAGGGCCCTTAAGGGTAGGTATTCTCTGTTACTTCTTTTTGTGTCCCCATCATTAGGTTAGCATTTAGCATATTGTTTTGTAGGCACTTGAATGTTTATTGACTGACTCAATAAAGAAAGTTCAAAAAAATCAAAGAGGTACAAGGTGGAAAAAGATCTTTAAAACTGTATTGTACAACCTTCTACTTTATAGGGAGATTCTGTGAAATTTACATAGAGAAAATTAAGTGACTCTTCCAAAGTAGAGCCACTGACAGTCAAGAACACAAGTAGTTCTTGTCCTAGTTAACATGATCAAATGGAAAGAACATTGGAAATTAAAGTCAGAAGTACTAGATGAAAGTCCCAGTTTTGCTCCTTGCTAACTATGCATTTTTTTAAAAAAATAATTTAGCCTTTTTGTGCCTTAGTTTCCTCGTCTATGAAATATAATTAAACTGATTATCTTCTCTGTGACTAAATAACATTCTTATAGCCCTATCTTTCCACTATTCCATTCCTAAGGTAGTCACGACATTGTTAGTGACCCCTTTGCTATTTTGAATGCATGGAAGCAATGACAATCTGGTTTCACTGAGGTCTCACTGGCTGGTTACTTCAGGAATTGTCTGGGATGCTATAAATAATAGGATTGCTTCTTACATTGCCAGGGAATAAAGTGACCCAGAGATACTGGCAAAGGAATTTGGGATTAAGCTGCAGGAGACAGGCTAAGAATGGACAGGGGAGTCTCATGTTCACTAGCTTTTCTTGCCAAGGGGGAATGCTAACCTGCTCTTTTCCAGTATCTTCAAAAAGCATTTGAAGATCTTTCCCAAGATAAATGAGAATGGAGTAAACACAAGGCCTTAAGGAAAATATTCCTTCTAGTGCATTGATTAAGCACTTGGATCTGATACATGACACCTGCTCAAAACTCAGAGAATGATCACAGACTTTGCTGAGGAAGAAAAGACAAGAATTATGACTGCACACAAGCTCATGCTTCAGCAAGTCAATGTTTTTAAATCAATGAAAAACAACCCAGTGATTGTGTTTGCTTCAGAAAGAAAGCAATGTAAGATGACAGACAGTATTTCAAGCTGTTCAGATTACTGATGGCAGGATGGCAAGATATATATCCATTAAACCAAGGAGTTATTTCTAAGGATGTTGGTCAACAGAGAAAAACAGTATTTAACTGAGGCCAAAAAAGGGAGGCATTTCTGTCCTGCCAATGTTTGACCCCTCAATCCACTCAATTAGAAGAGCCCTTAAATCTCATTATTTTTCTCAAATAGAATGTAAGTTCCTAGAGATTCTTTCATTTGTGTACAGAAATTTCCATTTGATACTTTAAAAAATATTCTAAAATGAGATAAGCAAATAATCTTTATTCTGCTGACAAAAAGCACTTAGTTGAATAAGCATGTATTTTTTAATGCTGAAGAAATTTGTCATTTCCTTCACCAACTTATTTTCACAGATGAGGAAACTGAGGCAAACAGGGTGCAATGACTTGCTTAAGGTCACACAGCCAATGTCTAAGGCCAGATTTGAACTCAGAAAGATGATCCTTCCCAACTTAAGGCACAGTAGTTTTATATTGAAGGTCTCAGTTTTTTTTTTTTTTTTTTTTGATGCACACTGGTTTTCAATTTTAGAACAAATACATGCTTGGCTAACATTTGTTAAGTATAATGACATCTTTTGCTGCAGTTATACATCATCACTAGCACGTTCCTGGCAAGAGCTTAAAAAAACACTGACAAGGGTAAAGTTGATGAAAGAGAATTGGCAGGTATCATCTCTTTTAGACAATCACAGATTTAAAGCTGGAAGGATACTCAGAGATGATTTAATATAATCTTTTCCCTAACCCTTCTTATGTTATGAATAAGGAGACTGAGATTCAGAGAGTTTAAAAATTTCTAAAGTATAAATGTTCACACTGAAAATTTAACCATCATTATGATTTGACTCCAGTATAGCACTGCTATGAAACCACACATGAAATAAGTAACAGAAACTGAATTTTAATTCAAGCCTCAAAATCCCAGTGCCCTTCTTATTGTATCTAGTGGGGCTTTTGACTCTCTTCTATTCAACACTCTCATCAATAAGCAAAGAAAATAAAAATCCAGTCATAAAAGGTTGTATTTCTACTCCCATTATCTCAGGAAGTATCAGAGGAGCCTATAAGTATCTGAATGGCTTGAGGCCCCCTTGATGTGGGTGAGTTCTGATCCTCCTTGATATTCTTAAGAGGACTGGCCTAATGGCCCATTTCCTCAGAAAATCGACAAGCCACTATATCATAGGATTTCCAGCTGCTCAACATCTGATGTATGTTCCTTTCATGCATAGATTTTGTGTCTAGAAATGAAGACAAAAGGCTATAATGAGGTCATTATAGAATAATCTCTATCACAATAAACTCCTCAGGCCTATCCTTTGGCCCCTAGACTATGTATTTCTTCTAATACCACACTACTAGACATATTGAGAAAATTTGGGGCACTCAGCAGGGGAAAATCTTTCCCTCCTCTTCCTAAACTTTCCTTCCCAAGGGGTAAAAATCATCACTTCCATTTTCATCAGTAACCTAGATGGTATAGAGGGTATAATTTGAGGTTGATTCAGAACAGGCCAGGAATACAATCATTTTAAATAGAAAAGTTAGTGATAAAATTGAACCACTTTGAGTCACACCCTCCCTCATTTATCTCCTGAACAATTACAATAGTTTCCTAATTGGTGTTCCTACCTCCAACCTTTGCCCTCTCCAATCCATCTTCCATATTAATGCTAAATGATTGTACTTTATCCTAAAAAATATTAGGGTTTTATAAAGGCTGCTTCTTTGGGGAGAAGCCTGCTAAGACCCATACTTGAGAATATTGAAAATTTTGTCTTTTAAAATCATGCTCTGAAATATCTCTCAGATTAATTTCACATTTCTATCTCACACATTCTCCAATCTTTCATTTGCTGTTCTATAGATATGCCATTCCTTATACCTTTGAAAAGATTGTTTGCTATACCTGGAAGTCTCCTTCCTCAATTCTATGTCTTATGGGTTGTAGATCCTTCCAAGTCTCAATCAAAATGTCTTTTCAATTTAATTCAAAACAGTAAACATTTATTAAGTGCCTATCGGGTCAGGGACAATGCTTAGTGCTGGGGTTATAAATCAGAAAAAGACAGCTCCTGACTTCAGAGAGCTTCCACTTTAATTGGGAAAATAGAAAAGGGTGGAGGAGACTCGTCTGCAGTATCTGATGTAGGGACATCTTATTTAGAAACTAGGCTGTAGGTGCAAAGTGGAGAAAGTTACAAGTCCAGGTTCTGCGTTCTTTAAAGGAAAGAATTCAGAGTTTAGTATTTCAGCCTCCAGCCTCTCAGTCAGAGTTGAGAACTGGCAGAAATGGGTATCCAAGAAATCCACAGGTTGCAGATGAGATTAAAAGTGATGAATTTATCATGGGCGAGGTATCTTGTTCTATAGGAGTTTCTACATAAGACCTTTCCTAATCATTTCCCAATGTGCTGCACTCTTCTGGACTCTGTCATCAAACCCCAGGAAACTCATCCTGAAAAAACACCTCAGGCCTGGAATTCATACTTTATTAGGATCCCCTACTTCTAGGATCCCATCCCTCTGAAAATGTGGGAAATGGAGAGATTCTCACAGCTCCTCCAGTTATTAAGGATGTCCAGCCATCTCTTCATTTTCCACCTATTTTCTATTGCTTTGGACTTCACTGTCATGCCTCCATAATGAGTACCTTCCCATTTCAGTTTCTTTTCAGTTTCCTCTAGTCCTTGCCCTTGCTGTCTACTAGCATTAAAATATAAGCTCCTTGAGGGAACTGTCTTTCCTTTTCATTATTATTATTATTATTATTATTATTTATATTTCCAGTAGTTAGCTGCCATATGATACATGATGGTTAATAAATATCCTTTGACTTATTGATTGATCTTTCCAGTTGTTAACAATCCCTCACTCCAAATTTATAAATATATAATTTTTCTTAGATATAAAAAATTAATATATTTGTTTACCCAGTAGACCCTTGAAGGCAAGGGTCATTTCTTTTGGATATGCACAGTGATTGGTACATAGTAGGTATTTAATAAATGCTTGTTGAATTAAATTAGATTAGACAGAGTGGAATAAAATTTGAATATTCTATATATTATTCTTTAGTTCAGAGGCAGCCAGGTGGAGTTCCGGGATTGTTGGGAAGATAAAACAAAATAGTATTTATAAAGTGTTCTGCAAACCAAATGGGGAAAAGAAAGATAAGAAAATGGTTGGTATGTGCAAGATAGGAGGAAAAAAAGATGTATATTAGTAAAAAAAAGAATACTGGATTTGAAGCCAGAAGAACTGGGTTCAAATTAAATTAAAGGAAAAAAACACTAAGTACCTACCTACTAGGTATGATATTTTATTAGATACTGGGAGTGGTTTTTTTTCTTGCTTTAAGGAACTTATAATCTACTGGGTATAAGTGTGAGAATAATGAGATACACATATATAGTGAGTACATATATATATATATATATACATATATATTATACACACTTGTATATATTTAAAGATATGTGTGTATATAAGCACATGTATGTGTTGTAATCCAACATTATATAGCCATTAATATGCACTAAATGTTATGCCATATGATTTACAATTTTTGTCTTATCCAATGTTAATAACGACCCTGGGAGATAAGCATTATTATTATCTTAATTTTCCAGTTGAGGAAGCTGAGGCAAATAGGGTTAAGAGATTTGCCTAAGGTCACCCAAGTACTGAGTGTCTGAGATAACATTTGAACTCAGTTCTTCAAGATTACAGGTCTAGGATTCTATCTCTACTGTGCCACTTAGTGGTTCCTCCCCAAAGTTTCCATAAGCATTTGTCTGGATCTCTCCTTCACTACCACTGTCCATTTCTTTTTGTTCTAATTGTATGTACTTCTATATGTCATTACCCTCACACCCATTCTTAGTAGATTATAAACTCCTGAGAAAGGAAATTAATTCAGGACATGGAAATATAACCTGAGCAAAAGTGTGATGAAAACACATAAAATTTGAGAAAGTTTAATCCAGTCTAAGTTGTCTAGAAGGTTGGAAGATGTGAAAGGCAATGATATAGATTGTCTGGAACTAAGTTGAAGAGGTGCATAAGAACTAGATTATGTCTGTATTTTATCCTCAAAACAAGAGGGATGACTGAAGGTTAAATTGAGCTAGTGGATGACATGATCCAAGTCATGATGCAGCATCAAAGTGATTTTAGCAGTTGTATGAAGTAAGAATTGGAGAGAAGAACGACTGAGAACAGGGAGATCATTTACTGTAGGAAGCTGTTAAAATAATAATAACAATATAATAATGGTTACCATTTATATAACTTTTTTTCAAAGCATTTTACCCTTGTTATTTCATTTGAACTTCATAAACCTGTGAAGTAGGAGCTATTATTACCTCTACTTTTCCAATGAAGAATCTGAGGTTGAGAAAGACCAAATGATTATCCACAATCACAAATTAGTAACTTAGACAGAATTCAAGCTCAGGTTTTTGAGATGAAGTCCATTATTCTATCTATTTTGCCACCTAATTATATTCTATTTAAGTAGCCTGAAGACTTGAAGCAAAGTCGTGGCACTGGAAGAGGAAAAAAAAGACAGATAGATACAAGAGTTTCTAGGGAAGTAAAGTTGACATGACACGGAAACTAATTTTTTATGGGAGGTAAGAAAGAGAAAGGAATCCAAATGACTTAAGATTTCAAACCTGCATGGCTGAGAAGATGCTAAAATTTTGAGCAGAAGAGAATTTTGAGGTCTAGTTTTAGACATGTTGACTTTGGGTTATATAAATAGATTTGGAAGTCATATGTAAAGAGAAAATAACTAAACCCAAGGGGACAGATGAGATTACCAAGGGGAAAAATTTATAGAAAAAAAAAATAGAAGGTACCAGAATAGAACCAACCTGAGTTTGAATTCTGCCTAAGTGACTACCTAATTTGTGATCTTCAGCAGGCACTTGCTCTTTCTCAACCTCAGGTTTCTACAGAAAAGTAAGAAAATATAGAAGGTTTAGATGGGTAAAAGGAGAAATCACTATCAAGTAACTCAAACATAAAGTGAGTTTATGGGAGCAGGAAGGTAAACAATAGCACCTAAGATACAGAAAGGTCAAAAAAAGAAAACTGAGAAAAAATCTTGACAGAAATTTCAGTAGAATGATGGAATCAAGGCACAGATTTCAATGGTTTGAGCAGAGTAAATGGGGGCAGTGATAAAAAATCTGGTTGTTATATAACTGGTAAAGGCAGATATGTAATTTTTCTCCAGGAATTTGACAATTAAAAGAAATAAGATATAGGACAATACTTTGACAAGATGAGAATTGGTTTTTAAAGAATGAGTTGAAGTGAGAATATTTGTAAGTAGAAAAAAAAAGCAGTGGAAAGGAAAAGATTGAAAAAAAGAAGAAAAATAATGATAATAGTACTGAGGGCACAAGTGAAAAGGTGACATATAGCAAGAAGGGATATATGATTCTTTGACACCAAGGAGAAAAGGAAGGTTTAAAAAAAAAAAGGAAAGAAATTTCAAGGTTATCTTGTAATTAGATGCAGAATCTCAAGAATAGCTTCATTCTTCTCAGTAAAATAAGCAAGTCATATATTGGGCAAGATATAGAGAAGAATGAAGTCAGAGACTTGAAAGAGAATGTTTGGAAATGTGGGGATATAAATAAGATAAAAGTAAAAGTATCACACTGTAACAGAGGTGCATGAGGTTAGATAATGAGAATTTTTACTGTCCTCAGCTAGCATGGTTTAATGACTTCCTCTAGTATCATTCACAGGTCAGGGAATAGGGCAGAGATGGTAGAAAGTGGGGAAGACATAGGGTTAAAAATTGTTAAGATTTACACAACAGAAAAAAAAGTAGCAATGGGAGGAAAGTGGAGCAAAGGATTCAAGGATGAAAGAGTACTTTTTTTGCAGATGTATTTAACCTTTTCATATATTGTGGCCCCCTTTGGCCATTTGGCAACATTGATGGAATTCTTATTATCATAATAATGTTTTTAAATAATCAAAAGAAATGCTAATTTTCATTTAGAGATCAGTAGATATAAAAATACAATTTTCTCATCCTAGTTGTGTTGGAGCAGACCCTTTGAAATTTTTAAATGATGATAATGATGATGATGATGATGATGATGATAATGATGATAACCAGCATTAATATATGTGCTGGGGACTATACTAAGTGATTTACAATTATGATCTCATTTGATCTTCACAATTACTCTGGGAGACAGGTTCTATTGTTTCCATTTTAAAGGTGAAGAAACTGAGGCAAACAAAAGTTATACACTCTTATTTTTTCTCATTTTTAAAGATGAAGGAACTAAGGTACACAGAACTTAAGTGACTAGCCAAAGCTCATACAGTTTATATGTGACTGAAGAGGAATTTGAACTCAGATCTTCCTAACTCCAGGTTGAATGTCCTGTATCACCTTGCTGTCCCATGAGAATGGAGAGGGGTACATTCCACAATTTAAGAACCCCTAGTTTAGAAAGTGAAATAAAAGGAGTCCAGAATAGGGATACGAATATGAGAGATTGAGTTATTTAACATTACATTGAAGACACAGCCTTTTTATGATGATTAGGTCCCTGGAAGAGAAAGAACAAATGACAAGAGACTATAAACAGAGAGAATTTCTTAGTTCAAGGTTCATCGTTCAATGGTCAGACAGTTTGGGATAGTGAGTGTTATCTACCATGTGACAACCCTTATGGATAGCTGAGATATGGTGATGAGAAAGGTCATGGGAATTTAGGAGATTCATGAATTTAGAGGCTTAGGTGTTTGACAAGTTATTCTGAAGTCACTCCAAATATGGCAGAGAGAAATAACCTAATCTTATTAATACCTTATTAAGAATGGAGATTGATCTGGAGGACAACAGTGACAGCAATGAGCATTTGAAAAGGTTGATATAGAGTAATAGAGCAAAGTTGCTGAGTGATAACAGTTTAGCCTGCTAGAATTGGTAGTGTGGATTAAGAAGTAGGCTGTATCCCCTTTTTGGCTCTGTATGTGTTAATGGAAGGAAAAGCTGGACTTGGAAAGAATGGAAAACAATGAGGTGTGTCTCCAGGAGAAAGCCAGGTCTTGACTGGCTACTTTCCCTTGGATCTTGGCGTCTCACTTTCCTGCTCTGGGTACCAGTTTATTCCTTTGTGAAATGAAGGAATTAAATTGCATGATCCATTCCAGTTCTAAATCTATGATCTTAAGATCTAGGAAGTCAAAGTGGAATATAAATTGCAGCAACATAAGACAATTGTGGGGGAGATCATGCTACATTGCATAAAACAGACTCAAATCCTCCATTGTCTCCAAGTCAATTAGGTCTTTAAACCAACACAACAACAAAAATTATTTTAGTATGTACTTACTGAGTGCAGAACATAGTAGAAATGGAAGACATACAAGTTTTAAATGAGATATAATTTCTGCTTTTAAAGTATATTGTGGAAGGGTGGTGAGGGCAGAGAAATAAGACATTAACATAGACAGCTATAATGTCCAATATTATAAGAAGGAGTCACAAAACAAAACAAAAAAAAGTATTACATAAAGTCTGAAAGGGAAAGTCATTGCTTACTAGAGGAACAAAGGAAACTTCATGGAAAAGTGGTTTTCAAGCTGAAAGGATAAAGGAATGTACCACTAGTGAAAAGTATCCAGTTTTTAAAACTACTACCTACAATGATAACAAGAAAAGGGTTCAGAAGAAATTCATTTAGATGAGTAAAGTTTTAAGAAATAGGACAAATGATAGCTTTGTCATAGATGTTTAAATGACAATCTCAATTGAGGTTGAAGAAAATATTCCTCACCCCAAAAAACAATCCTTTTCTAACTTCTCCCTCAGCTTGTATCAACAAGAATTTAAGTTCTCTAATTAGTGAATTTTTAAATAATATATAAAAAAAATAAACATTTGGAGATATCACTCAAGCCAGAGATCCAAATAAATTCTTGGCATTTTTCTACCATGTCTATATAATCCTGGGAACCTAATTCTATGAGATCAATTTCTCTCCTCGCTTGTTGCCTCTTTAAAATAAAATCTAAGTATACTTTTTGCCTTGATTTCTATAAATGAAGGTAACTGGGGAAAAGAGAATTTAGAAAGAAAAATAAAGAGTTTTTTTAAAGCATATGGAATTGGAGGTAACTATGGCATGTCTAGTTCAAAACATTCAAAGACATTTGGTGATTTGGAACTGAAATTTAAGAAAGAGATTGGGGTAGAAGAGTCCACAATTAGTAGGCATGAATTAGATGAAGATCTAGCAAAGGAAAATGAGGAGCTTTCAACTTCCCAAACTTTACTCATTCTACATTACAAACTTTTTCATGTTTCTCCTATTTGTATATTTTGGATGGGTTTGGGCTACCATTTTACTCTGAGGACTAAGTTAGGAGGAGGGAGAAAGGAATAACCTTGTCTTGAATTGGTTTTTGATTTACTTTATTTTGTAATTCAGTTGCCAGTGTACATTTTACCTGATTAGTAGCTTTTGTTGTTATTGTTGCTTTAGCCTAGAATTATAATTTAGAATTATAATTTCATCTGTACAAGGGACTTTCAGTGTAGAAACTTCCTTTGTCAAAGCAAATTGACAATTAGTATTTAAATTACAGTTTTAGAGAATTATCTGTATTACTTAGAGGTTAAGTGACTTACATATAGTCACCTAGTCATTTGATGTCAGAAACAGAAATTACGTCCATTTATATCCTAAATGTCTACTATTTTATGTTTTCTTGCACCACCCTTGCTAGCATGGAAAACTAATAGAAGGCCAGTAACTTAGCTTGAGGTAACAACATTGAAAAACCTCCAAAACCTGAAGCCCTAGTCCATGTAAATCCAAATATAGGTGGTATAGGAATTCCAACAGTAATAGTCATTACTTAGAGGATCATAGACATCTGTTGTCTATATTCACTCAAGCCAAAACAAGAGGAAATGGATTCACAATTCAGTATTGTGGATTTAGATTAGATCCAGGGATAAATTTCTACACAGAAAACAGAGACATTGAACACTGAGACAGGCCTCTTCTTAAAAAAAAAAAAGAAAAAGAAAGAAAGAAAATCACCATCTGGAAACCTTTAGCAAGAAGCCAAATTCATGTGTGTGGGATGACTAAGGTGCAATCTTTCCTGAAATTCGGAAAGTGGACTTGATCTGTTTAGGTCCTTTCCAGACTCTATTTCCTCCCTGAAACTTGACTCAAAAGATGCAAAAGATCTTTCAAACAATTAGAAATGAGGGATTGAAACATTGTAATGACAGATATGATTTGTCTTTGGCTAAAGCTGAATGTACTGTAATAAAATGTTTCCAAAATGCAATCTGAGTAGAACTTTCAGTCTAGCTAATTGATTTGTACCTACTGCCAGAAGTCCACAGCTTCATGTCAAAGGTACCATGGAGAGAAATGTTTTTTCAGTGTAATGAAAAGAGGTTATGTCTCTCCCACATTTGACAACCCTTTTTAACCTGAGCCAAAAGCTCTCACGTTTTCTTCCTTATTATTAAAAATATGTATTTAGGCTTTTTATATCATAATTATTTACAAATACATGATTACTTCCCCTTATTCTAGGGCATAGTATTTTTTGTTATTGTTGTTTTCTTCATGATCACATTTGGGCCTTTCTTGGCAAAGGTACTAGAGTGATTTACCATTTCCTTTTCCAACTCATTTTATAGAGGAGGAAACTGAGGCAGACAGTTAAGTGACTTGCTAAGAATCATACAGCTAGTAAATGTCTGAATACTAATTTCCTGACTGCCTCTTTTTGGTAGTCCCTCAAAATTATCTCACTTATCACTATTAAATCTATTTCTTAAAGTAAAAAAGGAAAAGAGTTTATATGTTCTAACATATTTTAGCAGCTCTTTTTGTGGTGGCTAGAAGTTGAGAGGATGTTCATCTATTGGGAAATGACTAAAGAATTTCTGGTATATAATTGTGATAGAATACTACCATGCTGAATTGACTCTAATTTATAAGAAATCAAGCCATTCTCCAATTGATAAATGGTCAAAGGATGTGAATAGACAATTCTCAGATGAAGAAATTGAAACTATTTCTAGCCATATGAAAAGATGCTTCAAGTCATTGTTAATCAGAGAAATGAAAATTAAGACAACTCTGAGATACCACTACATACCTGTCCGATTGGCTAGAATGACAAGGAAAGATAATGCAGAATGCTGGAGGGAATGTGGGAAAACAGGGATACTGATACATTTTTGGTGGAACTGTGAATACATCCAGCCATTCTGGAGAGAGATTTGGAACTATGCTTAAAAAGTTATTAAACTGTGCATATCCTTTGATCCAGCAATGTTTCTACTGGGCTTATACCCCAAAGAGATACTAAAGAAGGGAAAAGGACCTGTATGTGCAAGAATGTTTGTGGCAGCCCTGTTTGTAGTGGCCAGAAACTGGAAACTGAGTGGATGCCCCTCAATTGGAGAATGGCTGAATAAATTGTGGTATATGAATGTTATGGAATATTATTGTTCTATAAGAAATGACCAGCAGGATGATTTCAGAATGGCCTGGAGAGACTTACATGAACTGATGCTGGATGAAATGAGCAGGACCAAAAGATCATTATATACCTCAACAACAAAACTATATGATGATCAATTCTGATGGACATGGCCATCTCCAGCAATGAGATGAACCAAATCAGTTCCAATAGAGCAGTAATGAATTGAACCAGCTACACCCAGGGAAAAAACTCTGGGAGATGACTATGAACCATTACATAGAATTCCTAATCCCTATATTTTTGTCTGCCTGCATTTTTGATTTCCTTCACAGGCTAATTATACACTATTTCATAGTTGGATTCTTTTTGTACAGCAAAATAACTGTTTGGACATGTATACTTATATTGTATTTAATTTATACTTTAACATATTTAACATGTATTGGTCAACCTGCCATCTGGGGAAGGGGATGGAGGGAAGGAAGGGAAAAATTGGAACAAAAGGTTTGGCAATTGTCAATGCTGTAAAATTACCCATGCATATAACTTGTAAATAAAAAGCTATATAAAAAAAAAAAGAATACTATCATGCTGTAAGAAATGAATTGGTTGATTTAAGAAAAACATGGAAAGACTTGCATGAAATAAAGAAAAGTGAAATTAATAGAATCATAAAAGAGTATGTTTAATAACAGCAATATTGTTCAAAAAATAATTGTTAACAAACACATTGTTCTGAGTATTATAAATACTCAAATCAACTAAAAAGGATCTATGAAGGAAGATACTGTCCAACAACAGAGAAAGAACTGATAAACAGCGTGTGTAATATGGTTTTACATGTATTTATAAATCTATGTCAGATGGTGGCCTTCTCTAGTGTTGGGTGGGGATGGAAGGAGGGAGACAATTCAGAACTTAAAATGTAAACAAAAAAATTAAATTTAGGGGTCTGCAAACTAGAAGACACAAACCACTTCTGAAAAGTAGTTGAATCCCATTCCACACTTAGTAGAATCCTTTTGTTGTTTATTCATCTTGTTCTGGACTAAGAGTTGACTGGTTTAGAAAACATCCCATCTACTAAGAACCTATGCTAATCAGCAACTCATTTGTAAATTTAACCCAGGAGAGTTTGGGGTGGGGCATCAAAATGTCATGCACATTACCATTGTTCTTACAGCTGATGTGTTAAAATCAGGTGTTGAATTCAAGTCTTTCTAACTGTAAGAGTGACTATCTACCATATCACTGTTTTTTTGTTTTTTTTTTCTAGGAGATTAGAATATCTGATATATCTAGATACAGTCTGTTAGAGATGCTGATCATGGATTTAACTGGACATTACAAATGGAAGAGTTCTCAGAACCATTCTGCTACTGTGCATACACTCAGCATGTATCACTCTTCTATTTCCACCCTTCTGGAACTAAGTTGTCAAAATGCATGAATTTTTTAAAACCAGGATATATAAGATAAAGCTCCCTAAGCTTTTCCTTCAGTCTTGTTTCTCTTTACTAAGTGCCTAAATTAGCATTATACAGAAATATCAGCATCATTATGACAATATATTGGTACCATTAATGGTCCTGCTTAGGTCATTGCTATTATAAATCAGAAGAAAGTATTAATAAGAAGATATTTTTCTTTTAAGTCATGAGAAATAAATATTAGCCTGAAAAAAAATTTAAAGTGCATTACAGATAAAAGCTAGATTTTTTCCTTCTACTTTTAAGCTTAAAATTATTTTATAGGAATATACAGATAATGTATTGTGGTGTGGAAAAAACTGACAACAAGCTTCTAGCAGCTGAATCTGAACTGAAACTATCTTAAACAAAATTCTAAAAAGAATTAAGTCATGTTTGTTAGCAGCAATTTAAAACTTCTCTACCTTTTCGACAAAAATTCCAACTTTTATTGGTTTCACACTGATTTTTAAAGGTCTTATTTGTATATTATTTCAAATTTTCATTATATATTGTGTTTCTTAGTATTCTCCCTGATTATGTTTTCACTGAACAGATGTACTACAGTTTCACTGAAGCAAATTCTATGATCCATAATTAGATGTCAATATGTTTTCTTTATGAACTAAATACATTTTTAGTTACTTGGACATTAATTAAAATCACATGCTGGATTGTTACATCCTTTCAACACATTTTTGAGGAAATATTTTTGGTTTACTTGAATGCTATAAAACATTTCATTTTAATACTGTATTAGTTCTTTCTCTATATGATTTTTTTCCATAAGAGCTGATATTGTAGCTAATGCATAAATATTAATTTTAGACTTACACCCAAGAGGCCATTAATGAGATATAACCATTCATATAAAAAAACAAGTGGCATTTGATGAATTAAGAAAAATAGGATGGTTTTTTGTTGTTGCTTTTTAAATATACCACAATCTGTGTTTTTATTCATATAACTCCCAGTAAAATGAATGAAATTAAGTGATAATTTCATTCATTGATTCAACAATATTTATTTAATGAAGCACCTACTGTGTATAAAGAGCTTTAGATCTGTTGCCAACAATATTCCATTTTGCACTTTTCTAATGCGTTTATCATATATTATTGCTTTCTGTGTTCATCTCTGATGTCCCAAGATACAAGCTCTATGAAAACAAGATCTATGTCTCATTTAAACTTTTCCTCTCTCAGGACTTACTGCAATGCTTTGCACATAGTAAGTCCTTATACGTGTTTGCTGGATTTAAATTTACTATAGATACTAATTTATGAATCAGAGGTTAAGTTCTCCTTAGAGCTCAGTCATCACAAAATATATGTGTTTTGTAATTGTAAGTATGAAGTCTATTTCTCCCTTTGAACTATGCTAGAGAGCAATTCCCAGTTTATTAAGTATGAAAGTGAAAAAGTCTTGGGTTTGCCAAAGTAGCAAATTCAAATAAAAATGGATTCCAGAGGGACAACATATTAACTTTAAAAATACATAATTAACATTATCTATGTTGCATTCCATATTTTATTTATTTTGTTAGAAATTTCCCCTTTATATTTTAAACTGATTTAGGACTCACTTGGGAGTTTTCTGACTTCAGGTAAGTAGTGAGCACTGAGTTTAACACTTCTGTCCTAGAGAATAGGTAGTTTTGCTAATCTCTAGACAAAATTTCTGCTATGGGACAGCTAAATGAGGTTCTATTCTAGTTTTATGTGTTTGGTATTTATAAACTGGCAGAGATTGGGATAGTGGGGAGTGGGGTTTAAAAGGTTGAGAAATCCAAAAGGCTGTAAGTAAGGAAAAGTGACATCCTGGATTCAAAGAGCCTGGACTGGAATCTCAGTTCAACTATTTACTACCTGTGTGATCTACCTTTCCCCAGGAAGACAATGCTCCTCTTTTCACCAGGCTTTTGTTTGTCCATCTTTAAAATAAGAGAATTTTGATATTGTGAGGTCTCCACTAGGGAAACAGACATTAATGGATAGCTGTCTCAGGAGTTTTGTTTTGCAGTGAGTTAGCTGATCAGATGTCCACAATAGGACTAGAATCACTATAATGAGATCAAGAAGTGGGGAGCCAAAATAGGTTCCTAAAGTCAAAGATGGACCTGGTTAAAGTTCTGTGTTGACATACACTGTAATTAGAACTCTGAATGGACCACTGTCACTCACAATCTGCTCGAGATGGAGAGACCTAATCTTAAAAAAAAAAAAAAAAGAAAGAAAGAAAAGAAAATGAGGGAATTAACTTAAATATATTGAAGGTTTTTTCCAGCTCTAAACTTACAATCTTATGATCTCTGATGTGGAATTTCACAGAAGCTTAGAATTAATGAGAAAAGACTTTAGAGAGAATATAGGTGATTGTGGTCCCCACCTGAAGCACAGTTGTTTTTCCTCCATGTATCTGGATCTGTGATTTTTGTGGTGTTGGGCACTCTGAGTATGAAAACTCCCTACACTGATCCAGATTGCCAAGTCTTCTTTAATTCAGTGTCTTCAAGAGCTGCTAGGGACACCACGATTGTGTTTTGCTTGTTGTCACATAACTAGTAAGTTCCAAAATGTGAAATCATTTTATTCTACTTGTCTTGAGAAAAGGTGATATATAGAAAGGAATGGGCCAGAATTAAATTTTGGAGAGTTTTATATATATATTTGAAATTATGACTATCATAACAGCCAAAGTACTTGCTAAAAGAAAAAAAAAAGATGAAGAATCTACTTCTTTTTTAAAAAATCCAGAAGCAGAAATATGGGGAAATGTTTCTTAAATCTTCCACGTTCAATGAGAAAACTAGGTTCCATGTTTATAACCACAAATAACCACACATGTTCATAGTCCTTATGCTTTGAGAAGAAAAGGGACTAACTAGACATATTAATCAGGAGATCACTATTAATTGAGCACTACACTGTGCTATATACACTGTGGGAAATTAAAGCTTGGGTATATTATAAAGAATCCAGAACCTTATCACTAATCATGAGTTAGAATATTAGCTCAGTCATTGAATGTAACCAAGTAAAATTACATCTGGTTTCCAACTTTGTCATCTATAAAATGACTAATAATTGATCTTTGAGGTACATTTAATCCTAGATCTATAAACCTATTTTTCTTTAAATAAAAACATAGTCCCTGCCCTCAGCATGTTCATATTCTATATAGGGACACAGAATTATGACTCTTGGAGGAACAATTAGGTTTTTAGATCTATGTAGAAGTAAATAATAATAAATTTGTGAAAAGAAATTATCTTACTTTCAAACTAAGTTTCTATATATTATAGGATAGAGGTGGAAAGCAGGGGTTGAATTAAATAAAGTTCAACTCTTAAAAGAAAATGGTTTTTTTCTTTCTTGTAAATTTTATTGAAAACTTTCCTCTGATCTAAAGCTAAATGAGTTCTCTTACAAATTCAATAAATAGCTGTAGAATACCAATAACTATATTTTGAACATAAACATACCAAAAGACAAAACAAGTTGTGGGCAAGTTTCCAAAGTCAGCACAAATCTACAAACTTGAGAAGATTTAATACATGTGTCAATTTATTCCAAGGAAAAGCTTTTTTCAACTACGTTTTTTGAGACATTTTGGGTTAAGTAATGTGCCCAGGATTACTCAGTTATTTTGCAGTTATGTCTGAGACTGGATTTGAATTCAGCTCCTCCTGATTCCAGACTCAATGCTCTATCCTTTATACCACCTAGCTGTCTCTCAACTAAGATTCTTATTGTCAATGTTCAGATTAAAACTGGCAATAAATTCTACTATCTCCAATTTGTATCATTAGGAAGAATTTTCACTCTCAAAATCTTCATGCCAAAATCGCAGGTCCATATATAAAGGGGGAAAACACTCATTGGCAGGTGGGGATCACAGCAGGCTATACTCTTCCTAAAGTCCCTTTCAATTCTAAGATTCTATGAAATGCCACATTAGAAATCATAAGATCATAAGTTTAGGGCTAAAAGAAACCTTAGAGTTATTTTATCCATGTGTGTATTGTTATCCAAAGGATGCATTTATTCAATTTAATTCATCATGTGTTAAAACTTTATTATACGTAAAGCACTGTTTCTAGGCATGGGGGAAGATTCAAAGTTTAGCTAAAACCTGTTGTGCACTGTGTTTGACTTAGATCAGTTCTCTGGTATATCTATACAGTTTATAGTTAGACTTGGAACAAAAAAAGGCACCTATAGCCCTTATCAGCCCTTATCACTAACAATTTATTTTGTCATAGCAAAAGAAGATTATTCAATGAAGACATGCATAAGGACTGCTCAAGATGATTCAGCTGAACTAAACTTCCTTGACAGAGCTGCCTATCATCTTCCACTATCTAAGTATCAGCATACACCTAGAGCTGCCTAAGGTCGTTTCATACCTAGAACCATGTAAGTAATCACAATCAGTGGGTAATCCTGGGTAACCAGAAAATGATATCAGTAATTTGTGTTTTTTAATCCTCTGAGTTGATGAAGCCTCAAAGATAGTCTCAAAATCTTTAATGAAAAACTAACCTAAATCCCATAAAGATAGATTGGGATATTGCTCCCACCACAATTACCCTCATGGAAACTAAGAAATCTAGACATTAATGGAGTAATAAAAAAAGACAATCTATTAAGTGACTACTATGTGTAATATGTTATAAAAGCTGAAACAGAGAAGAATACATGGTCTCATCCTTCAAAGAGGTTACAGTAGAATAGGAGAAATATTACATTTTGCCAATTCAAGTTAATAGTCCACTAAATTAAGCTTAAGCATTAGCTAGCTTAGAATTATACCCTCTAAGAAGAAACTGTTTATGATCCAAGAAATAAATATGTGAAGCCCTAAGTGATATTAGATTAATAAGGAAGAGTTGGCTACCTAGCCTTAATCACTAAATGGGTGTGACCTCATTCAAACTGATACCTATTGAAGACCTTAATTTCAAAAGGCAGAGGTCTCCCAATTCATTCAGAGCCATCTCCAGTCATCCTGATCTATTATCTGTCCACTGGACACAGATGGTTCTGGAGGAGAAAAATGAGGCAGGTGGCCGTGCCTAGCCCTCCCTCATTTAAATCCAATTCACTTGCATGCCATGGGACCACCTCCCTGAGGTCATGGTCTGCTTTGAGAATCAAGGATAAATCACAACAACAGGGGTCAGAGGAAAAAACAATGAACAATTACTGGTGAGTCCAAGAAAAACAATGAGGTAGCTATGGATTAATTGACATTAATAATAAAAAGATTTACTGCTTTCTGAGCATATTGAAATCAAAAGGCTTTCAAGATTGAAAATCTTAAGGACGGAGATGGTATTTTCATTATGATAAAAGATGGAGCAGGTAGATGATGCAATGGATAAAGCTGCAGGGCTAAAGTCAGAAAAATTCATCTTCTTGAACTCAAAAACTAGCCTCAGATATCTACTAGCTGTGAGACCCTAGGCAAGTCACTGAGCTCCGTTTGTCTCAATTTCCTCATCGGTAAAATGAGCTAAAGAAGGAAATGGCAAAAAACTACTCCAGTACCTTTTTCAAAAAATCCCCACTGGTGTCACAAAGAGTCAGAGACAACTAAAAAATGACTGAAATAACAAATTTGATAGAAAGCAGGAGCCCTCATAAAAGAAACATTTTAAGGGAATATATGGTTAAGAAGATGATGTCTGAGAATGCATTTTAGACAATAGTTTAAAATATAAAAATGACAGAAGAATGGATAGTGGATGGAGACTCAGCCCTGGAGTCAGAAAATCAGCTCCTGCCTATGAATCATATCACTTGTAGACAAATATTAACTTGTTAGTACCCCCTCAACAAATGTCTAAAATATAACATGCAAAGGAAATACTGATCAGCATTAATAAAGAAAATTTATTCACTGATAGCAATGAAATCACAAGTTCAGTCCATTTCTACCCTTATTCCCCCAAAAGTTCTCTCTTAACCAAAGATAGAATACCTAATGAAGGCTGGTATCAAATAAGAATAACCAACTATTGAACATTTTAAACTGATATATTGTAAGCCTCTCAAGATCAAAATAGAGCTCATATTTTTTTCTAAAAATCCTCCCCTCTTTGTAGTTTAATAAGGGTACCATAATCTTTCCAGTCACTTAGGTTCATAATGTACATGTCATCCTCAGCTTCTCATTCTCACTATCCAATCAATTGCCAAACCTTATAATTTCTCTCTCTGCAACACATCTTGCATACATCCACTTTTCTCCATTCACAGTGTTCTCACTCTTCATCAGGTCATCATATTGTTAAATCCGTACACTGCAAAAACCTCCTATCTGATCTCCTTTCCTAATTCTCTTCAAACTTTAAGCCATTCTCCCTAAGATTGATGAAAATATTTTTCCTAAAGGGCAGATCATTTCCTTTATTCAAGAAAGCCATAAGCTCTCTGTCTCTAGGTCAAAATACGAACACATTTATTAGATATTTAAATCCTTTACAACTTGACTCAAATATATATTTTCTAGTCTTATTACACATTATGCCCTTTTCCACATGAAATGATTTAGCCAACCTAGTTTTCTTATTTTTCTTCATATGCTTTCTTCATCTATACACCTTGTTCTACACATTTTTCTTCATATACCTCATTTCCCATCTTCATGCCTTTGTGCTGGTGTTATCATGTGTCCTGAAGGTACTGGGATGCATCTCCCCATTATCTCTTAGCATTTCTAGCTTCCTTCAAGCCTCAACTGAAAAACCATCTTCTACATAAAGCTTTTCCTGATATACCTCACTGCTAATGTCTTTCTTCCAAAATTATCTCAAATATTTTTGCATACTTTTTAAAAATATATATTCATGTTTTCACACTAAACTTTGTAGTAAATTCCTTGGCATCAGTTAATGTATCACTCTTGTCTTTGAATCACAAACACCTAGGAAAGTGCAAAGGATCTAACAAGTGTTTAAATAATCCTAGCTTCACTTATAAAAATACATTTCCCTAAAGTTTATAAAACAAGAAAATTTTGAACTAAAAAGAAATTAAAAGAGTAAAGATAGCCTATATACTATATATTGGTCATCCTATATTCCACAGAGAATAGTGATTGTACCAAAAAAATAGGAATAGCAGTCTCAAATGTCTAGTAACTCAAAGATAAAATGAGAGCTTAGATAGCTTGTATTTCTTGTACAGAAATTCACATATATGAATGACAAGCAAGTAATAGTCAAAATTTAAGGTAAGAAGAAACAGGTAACTTTACTAATTATTATGAAGAAATGAACTACAACTCATAACTATTGATATATGGAGATGGAAGGATGCACTTACTTCAGAAGAAGCAGGATAGTGGAAAAATGAGTTCAAGTTCAGGGAACAGAATCATATCATATATAAATAAGATAAGTATGTGTAAGGAAAAAAGGGACCAAAAGAAAAAGCATGGTGCAGAGCTGGTAGGTGAAAGCAATTAAATTAGTTAATAATCAAAGTATATTTGTCATTGGAGCATAAAACAGGTAAATTGAACAGAAAAACAAATGAATTTAGAAAAGAAATCATGTGCCCTACATGGAGGTCTAATATAGTAGTGATGAGAGATTTCAGGCTGCCTAATATCTTCTTTTATTTCTTTGCCGCTGTCTCTATCTTTCTTTCTTTCTCTCTGTGTCTGTCTCTGTTTGTCTCTGCCTCTGTTTCTGTTTCTCTGTGTCTATCTCAATCTTTGTCTCTCTCGCGCTTTCTTTCTCTCTTTCTCTCTCTCTGTTTCTCTCTCTCTTTTTCTCTCTGCCTGTCTCTCTTTTTCTCTCTGTCTCTCTTTATCTCTCTGTTTCTCTCAGAATAAGCAGATGAAAGATTTTAACTTGTTTAACAATTTTATTTTTCAAGAGGTAAAGGAAAGATAAAAAATGTAACTTGAGTCTAAATCTAACTACTGTCAGGCCAAAAATAAATAAATAAATAAATAAATAAACAACCTTAAACTCTAAGTCATATACATACATACATACATATAGAAGATTTCACAATTTCCATAACAAACAATATGCTTTATATTGTATCTAGGATATACTGCAACATACCCAACATATAAAGGACAGCTTGCCATCTAGGGAAGGGGGTGGAGGGAGGGAGGGGAAAAAAAAAAATTGGAACAGAGATTCTGTTGTTTAAGTTTCTCTATTTGCAATGTGCATATTTTGTGATTTTTATTTTGTATTTTGCATATATGTGTTTTTGTATAAAATATGCATATTTTGTAAAAAATAAAAATTAAAAAAAAAACAATATGCTTTGTGAAAGAGAGAAATACCTTCAACAGCAATGAAGTTTTTTCAAGTCTGAAGACAGGATTACTCCACCTTAACAAGAAAGAAATGAAGAGAATGTAATAGTAAGTGTATGATAGTCAAAAGAGCAGAAGGCTCAAACTTCAAACCAAATATCATGTCTCACAAAACAGAATGTAGAGAGCAAGGAAAAAATTGAACCCATTAGCCAAAAAGAGGCATTTGTGTCTTTCTTAGAAAAATAAACATAAATGATCATTACATTCAACTTGAAAATACCTCAAATTAGATATTTACAAAAAAAGATAAATAAGTATGATTTTCAGGAAGAAACTAAGTGATTTTAAAATGCTTTTAAAAGTCACAATATTAAATACTTATTTATAGACCGCAAAGAAAAAATAGAGTGAACATAAGCAAAATATACAAAACCAAATGGAAATTCAATAATGACAGCCTGAATAATTAGTGGCTCAAGAACAAATTATAGGAATGGTTACTTATTATGTGAAAGAGATCTATAACAAATAAACAGCATACTGAAAATTTCTATGTTACAATTAAGTTGTCCTCAGAAGAAAAATTTTATCACTGAAAATATATATTAACAAAATATTTAATAAACAGATTGCTTTTAAAACTAGAAAACAAACCAAAATAAGCACAAAATAATAAATATTAAAAATTAGGAATTTATATATGTACATACTCAAATATATGTAGTTAGATATGTAAATAATTATAAAAAAGCACATTGCAAAAAAAAAAAGAGAAATAACAGATGATTGGAAGAGTATTCATTTTTTATAACTTGGCCATGAAAATATAATAAAAATGACAATAGAAACAAAGTTAAATTTAAGCTCTATTGCTATACAACTTAAAATAATAAAGGCACCTTATAGAACTAGAAAAATAGCAACACAATTCATTTGAAGTAAAAAAGGTCCTCAAATAAAATATGAAAAATAGCAATATTAAGGGAATTGCATTCTCAAATCCAAAATTGTATGAAAAAGTAGTAATCAGCAACATTTTTTGATATATGTTAATACAATTAGAAACATTATGAAATGCATAATGATCAAAAGATATGAATTAGTAGTTATCAAAAGAATAAAAAATTATTAGCAACCTTATGAAAAATTTCTCCAAATTATTAATAAGACATTGTAAATGCTGAAAGTTCACTTACAGATGATAAGAGATAGATATAGCCTCATTGAAGCAGCTGCAGAAATACAAGGGTGGTTAAAGGAGCTATGATTGATCTACCTATTCAAAAAAGAAATTTGAAATTATATTTGAGAAGTAACTAAAAGGTTAGGTTTGAGAGGCCATAAGGAGAAATGATTTTATTAGGTTTTCTGGTTGTCTATGAAAAGAAAGAGATGACAAAAACTTGAAGGGCTATATGGGAAAAGTGCTATTCTTTAAAGGATGTTGAATACAAAATATTTGTAAGACCAGAAAAGAAGCATTGTTTATAGATTAGAGAAAAGTGTGGCTGTTAAAGGACCAAGATCTCAGAGTAAATGGGATGAAATCAAGAGCACTAGTAGAGGGCTTGACCTTTTCCAGGAAAAAGGGTCATCTCTTTTTCCAAGACTAGAGCTAAATGGTAGACTATAGTTGATATACTTGAAAGGATTTGAGGTATAAAATTGGAAAGAAGGGAGAGCTCACATAGCAGATGTCCTCCATCATCTTAGCAAAGGATGAGGTGAAATCCTTTTGTTGAAGAATTTAATTGCTGTTAGATTTAATCTTCATGAAAGTTCTGTACTTGGATTCAAAAAATTAGTTCGACAAGTAAAAAATTAGGGAGGTCTAGGCTGAAATCTCATCACTCCTTTACTATCTGTATCACCAGGTTCTTTTATTCATTCTCAATTTTTGAACAGAATAGTCACACTAAGAAAAACAAGAATTTCTAATGATGGCCTCATGTCCAGAGAACTTTTTGTGTTCTAGGCAGACCATCCTAATATACTGCATTCAATTTAGAAAATCAAATTTTTTAAAGTAACATTTAAAAAGAACAGAGATAATGAGGGGACTAGAGATTATACACATATGTGTTTAAGAAGCTAGAAATGATTAGCCTAGAAAGAGAAGTTTTCAGGGTAACATGAAAGTTCTTCTGAAGGATTTCCATATTTGTCCAAATAGTTAAGAGGTAATATGTTTGCTGGCTGATCTACTGACAAAGTTTCTAGGCATTTTAGCCTCCTGACTGTAAATATGATAATAGTGTCAGAAAGTTAAATAAAGAAGGTAGAAACAATTGTACATCTGTCTTCTCATTTAAAAAAAAATTATTGAAATTTGGTCTTCTTTTGGATCTTTATACTCTGGCAAATCAAAAGTCTGATTGTACACAGAGATTTGATTTAGAAATGACGCACACTTTGATAACCAATCATTTCTAATCACCATATAATTAATATTTTTGTAATGCTATTCAATGTTTTCCATGATCAGAATCTCTTGAGGTTTTTTCCTTTAACAAAGTTTTCAAATATGCGATGAAGAAATAAAACTATTATTCTTCACAGACGATATGATGATACACTTAGAGAATCCTAGAAATCATCCAAAAAAACTATTTTGAACAATTCACAAGCTTTAGCAAAGTTGCAGTATATAAAACAAACCCACACAAATCATCAGCATTTCTATATATTACTGACAAAGCCCATCAACAAGAGATAGAAAGAGAAATTCCATTTAAAATTATTGTTGGACTTCCGGTTAAGATGGCGGCGAGGAGGCTCACAGTTGCATAAGCTCCGCGCTTTCTCTCACTATCCACTTCATTACAAGCCTCTGAATCAATGCTTGACTGAAAAAAACCCACAAATAGTTACCAAGAGAAGCCATCCTTGAGATCCGCCAAGAAAGGTCTGTCTTTACTGGAGGGCTGGGGCGGTTTTGGATCGGGCGCAGGCGGCGGGCAGCGGCAGTGAGAGCACGGGAGCAGACTGGAGAGGGGGTGGAGAGTGATCGTAGCCGTTTCTGCGGGGAGAGCTTCTCTACAGGTTTGGATACTTTCCTCCGGCAGCAAGTCAACAGCCCAGCAGAGGGGCTAAAGGCACCGGGGCTGAAGAATACAACCCCAAACAGCTGGAGTCTCTCAGGACCTGGCCGCCCCCCCCTTCCCCCCCCTCAGTGACTCAGCACGCTCTGGGATCTCAGAGCGCAGGCGCAGCACAGTCCTTATAGTGCCTCACTGCTGCCCCCTGCAGTCTGTAGAGGAAGCTCGATAACACACCCAGCCCCCCCCCCCAAAGAAAGACTCCAGTTTTTTCTGTTTTTCTTTGGTAGTTTGTCTCTGATTAACAGACAGAATGAGCAAGAAGCTGAAGAGGACTTTAACCCTTGACAGCTTCTATACAGATAGAGAGCAGACTCTAAATCCTGAGGAGACTAAAAACAGACAGTCCCCAGGTGAATCCCCAAAGCAGGAGATCATCTGTTCCTCAGCACAGATGAACCTCATAGAAGTGATTAAAAAGGCTCTCACAAGGGAGCTAGAAGAAAAATGGGAAAAGAGCCTGGAGAAGTCAGTTAAAGAGAGAGTGGATAAAGAAGTAAAATCCTTGAAAAATAGGATTAGTGAACTGGAAACAGAAAACAGCTCTCTAAAAAACAAAATTGGCGAAATGGAAAAAAATTCCACAGAACAAAAGAACTCAATTGGACAATTAGAGAAAGATTTTAAAAAAGTGAGTGAAGAGAATACTTCACTGAAAATCAGAATTGAACAAGTGGAATTGAATGACTCGAGGAGACAAGAAGAATCAGTCAAGCAAATCCAAAAAAATCAAACAATGGAGAAAAATGTGAAATACCTTCTGGGGAAGACAACAGACCTGGAAAACAGATCCAGGAGAGACAATCTGAGAATCATTGGACTCCCAGAAAAACATGATGAAAAAAAGAGCCTGGACACTGTCTTCCAGGAAATTATCAAAGAGAACTGCCCAGAAGTCATAGGATCAGAGGAAAAAATAAACATTGAAAGGATTCATCGATCACCCACTGAAAGAGATCCTAAAATCAAAACACCAAGGAATATAGTGGCCAAATGCCAGAACCCTCAGATGAAAGAAAAAATATTGCAAGCGGCTAGAAAAACCCAATTCAAGTATCAAGGAGCTACAATAAGGATCACCCAGGATCTGGCAGCATCCACATTAAAAGATCGAAGGGCCTGGAATATGATATTCCGAAAGGCTAAGGAACTTGGTATGCAACCAAAAATAACTTACCCAGCGAGAATGAGCATCTTTTTCCAGGGAAGAAGATGGACATTCAACGAAGTAAGCGAATTTCATCTATTTCTGATGAAAAAACCAGAACTTAACAAAAAGTTTGATCTACAAATATAGAACTCAAGAGAAATCTAAAAAGGTAAAGATTAATCTTGGGAACTATATTTTGACTATATAGATGTATAAAGAATACATGTATACCTTGTTCTAGAAATTGATGTGGAAAGGACATTGTACCAGAAAAAGGGTAAAGTGGGGGTAGTACATCTCATGAAGAGGCATAGGAAACCTATTATATCTGAGAGAAAGAATGGAGGGGGATGAATATAGTGGGTATCTTACTGCCTTCAGAATTGGCTTTAAGTGAAAAATCTTAAGACATATTCAATCTATGGTGAAGCTTCTCCCATCTCATTGAAAAGTGAGAAGGGAAAAGTGGAAAGGGAAGGAATAAGCTAAGCGGAAGGGAATACGGGAACTGGGAGGGAAAGGGGTAAGATAGGGGGAGGAACTCTAAGGCGGGGGGAGGGACACTAAAAAGGGAGGGCTGTGAGAAGCAAGGGGTGCTCACAAGCTTAATACTTGGAAGGGGGGAAAGGGGAAAGAAGGGAGGAAAGCATAAACCGGGGTTAACAAGATGGCAAGTAATACAGAATTGGTCATTCTAACCATAAACGTGAACGGGGTAAACTCCCCCATAAAGAGGAAGCGGTTAGCAGAATGGATTAAAAGCCAGAATCCTACAATATGTTGTTTACAGGAAACACACCTGAAGCGGGGAGATACATGCAGGTTAAAGGTAAAAGGTTGGAGCAAAATCTACTATGCTTCAGGTGAAGTCAAAAAAGCAGGGGTAGCCATCCTGATCTCAGATCAAGCTAAAGCAAAAATTGACCTAATTAAAAGAGATAAGGAAGGACACTACATCTTGCTAAAGGGTAGCATGGATAATGAAGCACTATCTATATTAAACATATATGCACCAAGTGGGGTAGCATCTAAATTCTTAAAAGAGAAACTAAGAGAGCTGCAAGAAGAAATAGACAGTAAAACTATAATAGTGGGAGATCTTAACCTTGCACTCTCAGAATTAGATAAATCAAACCAGAAAATAAATAAGAAAGAAGTCAAAGAGGTAAACAGAATACTAGAAAAGCTAGATATGATAGATCTCTGGAGAAAATGTAATGGAGACAGAAAGGAATACACTTTCTTTTCAGCAGTTCATGGAACCTATACAAAAATTGACCATATATTAGGACATAAAAACCTCAAACTCAAATGTAGTAAGGCAGAAATAGTAAATGCATCCTTTTCAGACCACGATGCAATGAAAATTACATTCAACAAAAAAGCAGGGGGAAGTAGACCAAAAAATAATTGGAAACTAAATAATCTCATACTAAAGAATGATTGGGTAAAACAGCAAATCATAGACATAATTAATAACTTCACCCAAGAAAACGATAATAATGAGACATCATACCAAAATGTATGGGATGCAGCCAAAGCGGTAATAAGGGGAAATTTCATATCTCTAGAGGCCTATTTGTATAAAATAGAGAAAGAGAAGGTCAATGAATTGGGTTTGCAATTAAAAATGCTAGAAAAGGAACAAATTAAAAACCCCCAGTCAAACACTAAACTTGAAATTCTAAAAGTAAAAAGTGAGATCAATAAAATTGAAAGTAAAAAAACTATTGAATTGATTAATAAAACTAAGAGTTGGTTCTATGAAAAAACCAACAAAATAGACAAACCCTTAGTAAATCTGATTAAAAAAAGGAAAGAGGAAAATCAAATTGTTAGTCTTAAAAATGAAAAGGGAGAACTCACCACTAACGAAGAGGAAATTAGAGCAATAATTAGGAGTTACTTTGCCCAACTTTATGCCAATAAATTCGACAACTTAAATGAAATAGAAAAATACCTCCAAAAATACAGCTTGCCCAAACTAACAGAGGAAGAAGTAAATATCCTAAACAGTCCCATCTCAGAAAAAGAAATAGAACAAACTATCAATCAACTCCCTAAGAAAAAATCCCCAGGACCAGATGGATTTACATGTGAATTCTACCAAACATTTAAAGAACAATTAACTCCAATGTTATATAAACTATTTGAAAAAATAGGGATTGAAGGAGTCCTACCAAACTCCTTTTATGACACAGATATGGTACTGATACCTAAACCAGGTAGGCTGAAAACAGAGAAAGAAAATTATAGACCAATCTCCCTAATGAATATTGATGCTAAAATCTTAAATAAAATATTAGCAAAAAGATTACAGAAAATTGTCACCAGGATAATACACTATGACCAAGTAGGATTTATACCAGGAATGCAGGGCTGGTTCAATATTAGGAAAACTATTAGCATAATTGACTATATCAATAACCAAACAAACAAAAACCACATGATCATCTCAATAGATGCAGAAAAAGCATTTGATAAAATCCAACATCCATTCCTAATAAAAACACTTGAGAGCATAGGAATAAATGGACTTTTCCTTAAAATAGTCAGGAGCATATATTTAAAACCATCAGTAAGCATCATATGCAATGGGGAAAAACTGGAACCTTTCCCAGTAAGATCTGGAGTGAAGCAAGGTTGCCCACTATCACCATTATTATTTAATATCGTATTAGAAACACTAGCCTCGGCAATAAGAGTCGAGAAAGATATAAAAGGAATTAGAGTAGGCAATGAGGAAACCAAACTATCACTCTTTGCAGATGATATGATGGTATACCTAGAGAACCCCAGAGATTCTACCAAAAAGCTATTGGAAATAATTCATAATTTTAGCAAAGTAGCTGGCTACAAAATAAATCCCCATAAATCCTCAGCATTTTTATACATCACCAACAAAACCCAACAGCAAGAGATACAAAGAGAAATTCCATTCAGAATAACTGTTGATACCATAAAATATTTGGGAATCTATCTACCAAAGGAAAGTCAGGAATTATATGAGCAAAATTATAAAAAAGTCTCCACACAAATAAAGTCAGACTTAAATAATTGGAAAAATATTAAGTGCTCTTGGATCGGCCGAGCGAACATAATAAAGATGACAATACTCCCTAAACTAATCTATTTATTTAGTGCTATACCAATCAGACTTCCAAGAAAATATTTTATTGATCTAGAAAAAATAACAACAAAATTCATATGGAACAATAAAAAGTCGAGAATCTCAAGGGAACTAATGAAAAAAAAATCAAATGAAGGTGGCCTAGCTGTACCTGATCTAAAATTATATTATAAAGCAGCAGTCACCAAAACCATTTGGTATTGGCTAAGAAATAGATTAGTGGATCAGTGGAAAAGGCTAGGCTCACAAGACAGAATAGTCAATTATAGCAATCTAGTGTTTGACAAACCCAAAGCCCCTAACTTCTGGGAAAAGAATTCATTATTTGATAAAAACTGCTGGGATAATTGGAAATTAGTATGGCAGAAATTAGGCATGGACCCACACTTAACACCATATACCAAGATAAGATCAAAATGGGTCTATGACCTAGGCATAAAGAACGAGATTATAAATAAATTAGAGGAACATAGAATAGTTTATCTCTCAGACTTGTGGAGGAGAAAGAATTTGTGACCAAAGATGAACTAGAGACCATTACTGATCACAGAATAGAAAATTTCGATTACATCAAATTAAAAAGCCTTTGTACAAATAAAACTAATGCAAACAAGATTAGAAGGGAAGCAACAAACTGGGAAAACATTTTCACAGTTAAAGGTTCTGATAAAGGCCTCATTTCCAAAATATATAGAGAACTGACTCAAATTTATAAGAAATCAAGCCATTCTCCAATTGATAAATGGTCAAAGGATATGAACAGACAATTTTCAGAGGATGAGATTGAAACTATTACCACTCATATGAAAGAGTGTTCCAAATCATTATTGATCAGAGAAATGCAAATTAAGACAACTCTGAGATACCACTACACACCTGTCAGATTGGCTAAGATGACAGGAAAAAATAATGATGAATGTTGGAGGGGATGCGGGAAAACTGGGACACTAATGCATTGTTGGTGGAGTTGTGAACGAATCCAACCATTCTGGAGAGCAATCTGGAATTATGCCCAAAAAATTATCAAAATGTGCATATCCTTTGATCCAGCAGTGTTTCTATTGGGCTTATATCCCAAAGAAATACTAAAGAAGGGAAAGGGACCTGTATGTGCCAAAATGTTTGTAGCAGCCCTGTTTGTAGTGGCTAGAAACTGGAAAATGAATGGATGCCCATCAATTGGAGAATGGCTGGGTAAATTGTGGTATATGAATGTTATGGAATATTATTGTTCTGTAAGAAATGACCAGCAGGATGAATACAGAGAGGCTTGGAGAGACCTACATGAACTGATGCTAAGTGAAATGAGCAGAACCAGGAGATCATTATACACTTCGACAACGATATTGTATGAGGACATATTTTGATGGAAGTGGATTTCTTTGACAAAGAGACCTGAGTTTCAATTGATAAATGACGGACAAAAGCAGCTACACCCAAAGAAAGAACACTGGGAAACGAATGTGAACTATCTGCATTTTTGTTTTTCTTCCCGGGTTATTTATACCTTCTGAATCCAATTCTCCCTACGCAACAAGAGAACTGTTCGGTTCTGCAAACATATATTGTATCTAGGATATACTGCAACATATCCAACATATAAAGGACTGCTTGCCATCTAGGGGAGGGGGTGGAGGGAGGGAGGGGAAAAAAAAATCGGAACAGAAATGAGTGTCAATATAATGTAATTATTAAATAAAAAATTAAAAAAAAAAATAAAAAATAAAATAAAATTATTGTTGACAAAATAAAATACTTGGGGGGGGTCTACCCACCAAGACAAACCCAAGAATATATGAACACAATTACAAAACACTTCTCACACAAATAAAGGTATAGCTAAACTATTAGAAAAATATCAGTTGCTCATGGGTAGACTGATTAATATAATAAAAATGACAATTCTGTCTAAATTGCTCTACTTGTTCAGTGCCATACCAATCAAACTGCCAAAATGTTATTTTATAGAACTAGAAAAAATAATAACAAAATTCATCTGGGAGAACAAAAGATCAAGAATATCAAGGGAATTAATGAAAAAATAAGAAGAATGGTGGTTTAGCAGTACCAAATGTAAAACTATATTATAATACAGCAGTCATCAAAACCATTTCATACTGGCTAAGAAATGAGCGGTGGATCAGTGGAATAGATCAGATACACATGACACAATAATCAAGGCCTATAGCAATCTAGTATTTGATATACCGTTAAATTCCAGGTTCTGAAATAAGAACTTACTTTTTGACAAAAATTGCTGGTAAGACTGGAAAAATAATGTATCAGAAACTCAGAAGAGACCTACATCTCACACCCCATACCAAAATAAGGTCAAAATGGATACATGATTTGGGCATAAAGGATGTTATCATAAACAAATTAGGAGAACAAGGGATAATTTGCCTATCAGATCTTTGGAGAAAGGAGGAATTCTTGCCCAAAGAAGAACTAGAGAACATTATGAAAGTTAAAATGGACAACTTTGATTACATTAAAATAAAAAAGTTTTATACAAACAAAACCAATAGAAATAAGAATAAAAGGGAAGTATAAAACTGGGGAAAATCTTTACAGTCAGTATTTCTCTTAAAGGTCTCATTTCTAAAATATATAAAGAATGGTGTCAAATTTATAAGAATACAAGTCGTTCCCCATTTGATAAATGGTCAAAGGATGTGAACAGACAATTTTCAGATGATGAAATTAAAACCATCTAAAATCATATGAAAAAATGCTCTAAATCACTCTTGATTAGAGAAATGCAAATAAAACAATTCTAAGATATCACTTCACACCTCTCAGATTGGCTAAGATTACAGGAAAAGATCATAATACAAGTTGGAGGGGATGTGGAAAAACTGGGACACTAATGCATTGTTGGTAAAGTTGTGAAATTATCCAACCATTCTGGAGAGCAATCTGGAACTATGCCCAAAGAGCTATAAAGTGCATATATTTTGACCCAGAAGTATCATTAATGAGTCTGTATCCTAAGGAAATAATAAAGGAGGGGAAATGACCCACATGTACAAAAATGTTTGTAGCACCCCTTTTTGTGGTAATTTGGTAATTTGGAAAATAAGTAGATGCCCATCAAATGGGGAATGACTGAACAAGTTATGGTATATGAAGGTAATGAAATATTATTGTTCTATAAAAAGTGATGAACAAGCTGATTATAGAAAGGTCTGGAAAAATTACATGAACTGATGCTGAGCAAAACAAGTAGAACTATGAATATTGTATACAATGACAGCAAGAATGGGTGATGATCGACAATGAAATACTTGGTTCTTCTCAGTGGTTCAATGATCCAAGGCAATCCCAATAGACTTTGGACAGAAAATACCATCTGCATCCAGAAAAAGATCTAAGGAGACTGAATGTAAATTAACACATGCTATATTATTCACTTCCTTTTTCTGGTTTTTTTTTTTTCTTTCTCCCAGGGTTTTTTCCTTTTGCTCTGATTTTTCTCTCCCAACATGATTCATATAGCAATGTGTGTTAAAATAAACAAATAAACAACAACAACAACAACAACAACAAAAGTTTTCACCTTGACACATTTTATTGGCTCAAAAGTTAATCTAAATATGTAGGCCCTAAGGTCTCTCATTTTATAAAATTGTCCGTCACCAGATACATCAGTTAAAGTCAAATCAAGAACAGAATTGACCAAGAGACTAAAACTGACATTCTTTCTTTTAGAGAAACTCTCAATTACAAGCAGTCCAAAAAAAGGATTCCCACCCCCTCTAAAATTGTGGTTAGCAGACCAGAACCAGTTACAGAATTTGTAAGTATGATAATGTCTCTTCAAGGCCACATTCTATTAGAAGCAGGCTCCTCAGTATCTCCATGTGGGAAGATGCTACCAAGGTACTGTGCAATTGTGCCAGTCTCCATTACATTTACCTGGAAAAAAGATAAAAGTAGGATGAAAATCAGTGTAAATCCTTCTCTTCTATTTTCCCTTTTAAAAAATTACCAAACCTGTTATTTCACTATCCTAGAAACTTCTCATCAAAATAATTCCTTTTACAAATTCAGGTCAGTATCTATTCTTAAACTTATCAAGTTCCCTAACTCATGGAGATGTTAAGTGATTTATCATAGGTAATATACTTGGTATACGCCAAAATTGGGACTTGAATCTAGATCTTCCTTATCCAGAGGACAGTGTTTGATCCATGATGTCACATTGCATGTTAGTGTTTTTTGTACATAGAGAGAAAACAATCCTTTGATTTTACATTTCAAAAATGCATTCCTCTTAACTTTTTCTGCCATTTGCCCTTGTTAAGATTTTATCATCTCATGCTTAGATCATTACAGTAAGCTTTTACTTGGATCTCCCTTGCTCTGTAGCCTAGGATCCTATATAAAGGTAGCATAGTATAGTGGAAAGACTATTGGATTTGGAGTCAGGCAAAAATAAGTTTAAATCCTATCCCTATCACTTATTACCTGGGTAAATTTAGATAAGACACAACCTCTCTGGGCCCCAGTTTTCTCACCTGTAAAAATAAAGTAGCTAGATTAGATGAGCCATAAGGTTCCTTCTGGCTGCAAGTTTGTAGTCTAATGATCCTATAATGTTGGGGTGCTCCCTTGAAACCAGTTAGAAGTCCAGCAAGCTAGTCAGGCATCAACATGGACTATATTGAAGAGCATATTGGAGTCACATTAACACTGGCTCCCCAGAAAGACAATTGATTAAAAATGCTATGATGGCAGCAGGTAAAGAAGTGGGGGGTGGGAGGAAGTAGTCTTCATATTGTGTAATGAGTATTCATGAGAGGTAATATTCATATTGGAATTCAAATATTAGGATTCTGGAATATGAGCATCATTTTTATTCATTTTGCTCATTTCTAGGATTCTTGAAATATTTTAGAGATATACATTATTAATCAGAATCCCCTATGAGAAAGAAAGAAAAGTATCAAGAAAGACTGTCTGCACTTCACAGTGAATTACTTAGAAATTTGTACTTGAATCAGTTTCCTTGGCTATGAAGAAAATAGGAAATGGACTTTTATGCTACTCTGTAAATCATTGTCAAAAATCATCAGGTCTGCCAAAATTCCAGAGAATGGGGCACATAATTTGCGTTGGTCTGCCCCCCAGTTCACCAATAATATCTCCACCCTTTCCTTGCTAACCTCTCACTTGCAGCCCTTGATAGCCTAGAACAAAAGAACTTGCCTGAAGAAAAAAACAGTGAGTTTTCCTTGAAACAAAGGCTTCTATAATAAACTAAAAACAATATTTTACATGGTACAAAGAGGAGGTGAATATATTAAATTTCTTTCAGTCCCACTACCTCATTTCCATTTTGACTATTCTTATATTTTTAGGTCTTGGGCACATGGATCAGTGCATATTTTTAAGACTGCATTATATCCATTTTTATAGAGGGGATGATCAAAGCACACAGAAGTTAGGGAATTTGCCCAATCAATGAAAAAGCCAAAAGTGGAATACCAGTCTCCTACTCTTCTCCTTTGCTCTAACCACTTACTATTCCTCTCTGTGTCTTCTTTGTAATGATGACTAATGCCCCCCCAAAAATTTATAGCACAGTGATGATTCAGAAACTATAAATACCTTTCTTCAACAGGAACAATGGTGAGATCTCTATTTCTTTATCTTCACCCACTTCATATGCTGTTTCTAATGAGTAACCCTTTTTTTTAAAAAAAAATACATTCTCTTGGTTGAAGTATTCTCATCTCCAGTAAAAGTTATATTTTCTAGTAAACAGTTTTAACCATATTCCACAATTATGTGTATGTATCTATCTGTCTCTGCCTCTGCCTCTGTCTGTTGATCTCTGTGTGTGTGTCTCTGTCTCTGTTTGTCTCTGTTTCTGTCTGTGTCTCTATGTTTCTCTCTCTTCCTCTCTGCCTCTGTCTTTCTTTTCCTCTGTCTCTGTCTGTCTTTGTCTCCCTTTGTCTCTCTATGCATCTCTTAAAAAGTAAAAAATACTTTTTATATCAGCATATTTGATTTCTTCTGTAATCCTGCATATTTCATTTTATGAATTTATAAATATTATTCTACAAAGATGCAGCAATTTCGTCAGACTGTCAAAAGAGTATGTAACAGAAAAATGAGTTGAAAACTCTAAGTCTAGGCAGTGATAATGTGATTGCATAGATATAATAGGGAAGGGGATGAATCAGTCCACTACCTCATTTTGCTCATTCTAAAATGCAAGTCAGGTATAGGGTATCTATTTATTTCTTCATATGTACGTGCTACCATTTGTAAGCATCTGCCAGTATGACACTAGGGACAAGAATCCCTCTCCATCTCATCTTCTTAAGAAGTCCTAAAGAAAAATGTCCATGTTACATGTTCCATAGAGATGAAGAAAAAATCAAATGGAAAAATCTCTCTCCTTTTAGTCTATTGAGTGGATGGCTCTTCTTTTCTGAATAACAGTCCTTTATGTTGTTCTCTTTTCCCCAGACCTGACACCATTATAGCGATCAAAGCATTACTATATTATGCATAAATTCCCAGTACTTCAATGCTGGACCAGAAGTTATAAACATGACCAATTGGAACTGGCTTAGCTTAGCTCTATGCATATTTTCTATACAAAGCAATAGAGGTAGGGGGCTTATCTCTCCCCTCCCCATTATGTCTATATAAATGACATTGATATAGCCTAGATACAGTCTAGACTTAGGATTCTTAATCCATTTTTTTCATCATATTATCTTTTGACAATCTGATGAAGCCACTCAATTTCTCCTTAGAACAATCTTTTTAAATGCATAAAGTGAAATATGTAGGATTGCAGAGGAAACCTATCATATTGACATAATGAAGTAATTTTTTTCTAATTCATGGATCCTTTAACATCTATCCTCAAATTCCAAAAGGAACCCCAGGTGAAGAACTTCTATTTTAAATGTACACACACACACACACACACACACACACACACACACACACACACAAAATTACTCTTTCTAATTGGTGAAACGTAGCATGGAGTAAGAATGACATTCATGTTTCTAAGTAATATCCAACTGGGTTAATCAGAAGAACATTAGGAGTGTGATGACATTTCTAATGTATTCAAAAAATCATTGCTTTTTTTAAGGGATAATATAACAATAGAGCTAGATCTAGATGGGTAGCAGAGATCGTTTTATCCAACTTCCTCATTTGATTGATGAGAAAACTAAGGCCCATAAAGGTCCAGTAATTTGTTAAATTCACAGTCAGTGGGACAGTCAGTAAACATTTATTAAATGCCTATTATCAAGCCCTGTGCTAAGCACTGTGATATAAAAAGAAGCAAAAGACAGTCTGTCCTCTCAAACAGCTCACTCAGAATAGGATATTTCACTATATCACTGTTCTATAGAATGTCTCTTGAAACACACACATAACAACTGCTTTAGTTATTGAAATACTTGACTTGCAAATGAAATAGTGGTCAATAAAAATTATTAAGTGCCTACTGTGCCAGAGAGGAAGTAAGTAGGTAGCTCAATGAATAGAGTACTAGGAATCAAGAAAACTAGAATTTAAATCCAATCTAAGACACTTGCTAGCAAGTGATTTACTTAGCTTCTATTTGCCTAGGAGCAGGTAGGAGGTTCAATGGGTAGAGTGCAGCATCTAGATTCAGGAAGACCCGAGAGGCATTTACTAGCTGTATTACCCTGGGCAAACATAATCTCTGTTTGCCTTAGTCCACCAGAGAAGGACATAGTAAATAGTTCTAGTGTCTTTGCCAAGAAAACCCCATGGACAGAGAGGAAATCACAAAGAGTCATAAACAACTGAAAGATTAAACAATAACAATAACAAATGTGGAAGGCACTAAATGCTGAGGATACAAAGAAAAGTAAAAGACATTTCCTGCTCAAGGATTTCACAGACAATTTGGGGGATACAACTATGTACAAACCAACTATAGACATGATAAATAGAAAATAATCAAGAGAAATTACTAGCTTTAAGGCAAATCATGAATGACTTCTTATTAAGTCAAAACATATCTCATTGCAAAACCTATTTCCATTCTAGGCTTTGAATATTTTAGCAAGGTGTATATGTATAGAATTTATAGCTACTATTCTATATAATTGTTGGTACTCATTAATATTCCAACCAAAATTCCTTGTGTACATGTAACCTGAAGCACAAGTGTATAAAACTCTGCTCAATGATAGAGAACAATAACTCCATACTCCATGTTGGAAAGAATTACTGAGAGCTTGCAAGAGAAGAGATCCTTCTACTGGCTTCTTATTTCAAGAAAGGAAACATGGGGTTCCACATAACCTTACATAGACTTTGAAAAACAAATAGTGGCTCACCTAACATTGACTACATTTGAACTAAATCATTTGTGGGGTTGTCTTTGGTCAAACTGCCATTAAAGAATATCACTGAATAGGAGTTCCTTTAGTTCATTGGTCATGAAAGCAAATATGGAGGACATTACCTAATGAGGCAAAAATGGAACTGGAAATGTAAATAGGACAGTGGTTAACAGAAAGTTAGGTTTTTGTTGACAGGTTAATGCAGAACTTAGTGTATTCTGGTGGTTTAAATCTGAAATTAAGAATTTGACTAGGAATTCAGCAAACAGAAGGCAGGGAAATGAGAGCAGATTTGTGAATTTCCCCCCTTCTGGAAAAACTTTAAAAATAGGATGGCTGTAAGTCTTGCCTATGAGCATAAGGTAAGCATGACTCAATTCAACTTACAAGTTCAACAAATATTTATTAAGTGAGTAGTGGAAAGAGAGCTAGATCTGGAGTTAGAGGGCTTAGGTTCAAATCCTGACTTTATGATGCCCCATTTCTTTGACCTCAGTTTCCTCAAATGTAATATGAAGTAGATTAGACTTGTTCTCTATGGAGGTTTTGTCCCATTCTAAATCTATTATCTTATGTAACTATATGTGTAAGGATTATATTAGGTCCTATGTGATGGAGTTGCAAAGGCAAAAACAAGACAGGATGGCTTCAAAAATTTTACATTCTACTGCATCTTATGAGGTTTCCTCCAACTCAATGGATCATTTCTTTAACAGGAAAGTAGACCCCACTGTCCCCAAAGCAAGAGAACAAACAACATATGGGAGAATCCTACCTGATACAGGATGCTGCTATTTTACAGAGGGTGCTATTTAAGCCACAACCTGCTGCTGTTTTTATCTAGATTGGACAGAATCATTCTGCAGGATCAGCGGGAAATGTAGTCTCACTTCAAAGGACAAAATTAGAAAGGATTTCCTATCCAAGAGAGTTGATGTGGTCATGATTGCCCTTGAGTTCTCAGATACTTTCTGACCCTTTAAGTCACAGGGTTAGTCACCTTAGCTCAAAAAAAAGCTCAGAGGTTTGTTTGTGTTCTGTTTGTTTTCCTGGGGCATGAATGTTTCTCTTGCCTTGGACTATGTTTCATTCCTTCACATTTTTTCCCATTTGACCAGAAGCAACAGCTTTCCTTTTCAATAATAGTTTTCTCATTGATGATGGCAATATCAATGGTATTTCAAAAGATTTCAGCAGAAGATTCTGTTTTGTTGATTTTTCAGCTACTCAGATAACAGGTCTCATTTTAGAAAAAAAAAGGATTTTAATAATAATAGCTAACATTTATGAAGCTCTTTAAGGTTTGTAAAGTATTTTTATACATTATCTAAATTGATATCACCATCTTACGAAATATATGTAATTATTATGCTCATATTCCTGAGGAAACTGAGGCTTAAAAAGGTTCCCCAAAGTCATTGGACTAATAATTTCTGACACAGGATTGAATCTCCGTTTTGCAGTTCTAATTCCTCTATGTCACTTAGTTCCCCAAATCCTTGTACATGTCAAATTGTCAAGCTATTTGTGCATTAAACAAGCATGTACTTTGACCTGCTACATGCACAGCTGAAAAGCACTAATGGAAATACAAGATTATGTGACAATGAACCCTGTCCTTCAGAAAGGTTCTCGTTTGAGACATAGGGTACACACACATATGAACAGCAGTACAGTAATAAGTGAAAACAGTCAATGTTTAAGTAGGGTCTGGGGGTAATGACAAAAGGACTTGGAATCCAGCTAAATCCAGCTAAGAGTCTGGCACATAACGTGATTTGTGGTAGCAACAGGTCACAGCCAGGAGACCAAGTGCTATTGGGAATAGTGTGCAAGTATTTGAGGGTCCAAAATTTAAACTAAATTCCAAGTTCAAGAAATCCCTTTTAGAAGGAGGAAACAGATGCAGGATGGGTTCCAAGTAAGCATACTGGGTTTGTTGACTTGGTTTTCAACATGGTTAAGAAAAACCACAAGGCAGTAGCTTCCAAATAGGCAAGCCAGGATTCAGTACAGAAAAGAGGGAACAAATAAGAAGCAGGGTTCAAGTTGACACTTTGGGTTTCAACATCCAGAGGTTCAGTATAGATAGGTTCCTAGGTCCAAGGTAAAGCTGTGATTTCTGATGATGTGTTTGTACTGCTCTCTGCTAACTAATCTATGAATCAAAATCATTTATCAAGCACTTACTGTGTACCAGTAATTGTTCTGAGATGAAACTAAAAAGAAAAAAATTAAATAGCAAATATTCTCAAGTGGTTTGTGTTCTATCAAGGTAGCCATAATTCAGGAGAGCAGAGCCCTGGGAAAGAAATTTTAAGGTTGAAAACCATGTCAATCACCAGAGCATAGTTTCTGATGTAGGTTGATGAGCCTATTACAGAGAACATTTAGGAATAGGAAGGGATATGAAGCATAACTGGAGCCTTCTTGGAATATTGGCCCAGGAAAAGCCATCATTAATCCTGAACAAAGCCTTAGAGTGGAAAATCCAGAGAGGAAAGGACTAAAGTGGATGGTACAGTGGAAAGAACATCAGCTACATACAAAAGTCTTATCTCTCTAACAAATACCTTTTTGACAATGAATAAGTATTTTTCCCTATGTTGGTCTCAGTTTCTTCATCTGGAAAATGAAAAGTTTGAATGAAACAGCCTCTGAAAATCCCTCCAGAACCCAGAAGTATGAATTTATCCTACTAAGCAAAGAGCAGTGGATTTGCTGACATAACCTTTGAGAGAAGTTAGCAATAAAGAGAGGGAAGTGAGAAATAAAATAGAGGGTCAAGAGACCTAAAAGGAAATGAGATGAGGAAGTAGAAACAAGGGGTATAGCCCACTCCTGATGACAATGATAATGCCTCCTTGTAGAATCATCATCTTATTTATTAATTTCCCATTCGGCAGAACATCCAGAGAATCATTTGCAGAAATAAGGATTAGAAAAGATTTTTTTTGGTGGGGAGGAAGATAGGAAAGAGGGTATAATATGTAATTACATTTATCTGAGGAACTTCTAAAGTGATAGTTCCTTTTATCTATTCAGATCATAACCTAAACTTACAAATTTGCACTGAGACAAGTGAGT
The DNA here is from genome assembly GCF_016432865.1 of Antechinus flavipes. Lineage (NCBI taxonomy): Eukaryota > Metazoa > Chordata > Mammalia > Dasyuromorphia > Dasyuridae > Antechinus > Antechinus flavipes. The sequence continues at coordinate 178,083,342 of NC_067398.1, forward strand.
AGCTTAAGTCCACATAAGGTATTTAGATCCAAGGCACAGCAAACCAAATCTTCCATACCACACAGCCTCTGTAAGGATTACTATATGACAAAGGGACTTCAGCTGCTCATTTTACAGATAAAGAAACCTACACTAATCAGAGTTAAGCAATTTGCTTGAGATCACATTATTAGTAAATAGCATATTGAGATTTGAATTCAGATCTTTTGACTGCACCATTCTTATTCCTAGAAGAGTTACAAAGGATTATCAATTTAATTAATTTGATAATTTGTACCATGAAGTTTGAAGGGAGTTCATTTCAGCAAATCTCATACTTTTAAAAAGATATGTAAAACTCTTAAAAAAAAAAAAAACTAGTGCTAATCAGATGAAAATTAAGTCTTCTAGATTTTGCCTATTAAAACAAATTATTCAAGTAATGTCTATACTCAAAGTTCCATGAGAACTATAAATCTCAGTTTGGTCTGTGTTAAATGCTATGAGAGACCTCCATCCTTATTATGACCAACACTTCCTAAAGGATGAGGTAGGCCTTAAGGGTGAATTAATAGGATACATATGCATGTAGTCCTTCAGTTGGGAATTCAACACTCGGAAGCTCTTGCCCCTGGTATATACAATATATCAACACGCCAAGCCCATTATTTTGTCTTTCACACCATCTCCTCCTTAGTTTCCTATTTCTGTTCATACCCCAACTGCAGCTCTGCCTTACTTAAATTCAAATTCATGTATAAGCTCTCTCATAATGTCATTGTTCTTGAAGGATGAACAGCAAACAGACAAAACAAACAAGTCATAACCATCTTTTCAGCTATTCAGCCTCAAACCATAGGAGGCAACTTGTAGTAATGCTAGATTCAATATAACCTATTCCCTAAATAAACTTCTTATCTATAAGACATAAGACAAAAGAAAAAATAATAAATGGTCATCCAGCCTTTGTATGAAGATTCCCACAAATGTAAATGACTTAAACATTATGGAGCATTTTTATTCCCTGTAAAGGAAAATATAAGCCACCCTTAAGGTATTAAAGTGGTAAAGGTATATCATGCAGTGCCATGTCTCCTCAGTTTTTCTTAGGAGTCCAAGCTACCTTAGCTGAAAATGTCAGGGTCCTACTGCTTTTTTAGTATTGATTTTGCACCTCATTCTCGCATCATAGCAATACACCTGCTTCAACTCAATTTAGCCAAATCAGTAACTCAGCAGTAAATGTGTCTTCATGAATATTTTATGAAATTGATCTTAGCAAAGATTTCAAAGTGACTCAAATTCTTATCTTGGATCCTACAAATATACACAACTGTGTACCAAATCATTTCTAGTCAAAGAAATAAAGACTGTCAACTCTCAATTAACTACAAGTAGATTATTCTATTTGTGGATTATCCATAATAATTTGAGGCCTTCCCCTAACTCTCAACCATCAGATTCTAGAATGCTAATAACACTGAGAAATTGTCAGAGATAGACAAAGAACAAGATAGATGTATATCTAAGCATATATGATTTATATTTATGTATGCATACATATATGTATAGTATACATGGCTGATTAAAACATGTAATGATAACTACAACAATAGCTAGCATTTACAAAGTACTTTAAAGTTTACATACTAAGCAAACTATAAATGACATTGAATTAACTATTGTTTTGATTTATGGGTAATTTTACCTTCCAAAAACAAGAAATGATCACTACTCATATGTCTATGAAGACTTATTTAAAGCTCTAATCAAATAAAAACTTATATTTTCAAATGCTTCTTTTCCAGCATAACATAATTAAAATAGTATTAGATTTTGCATCAAAGAGAATATATAAAATAAACTATAAATATATAAAATTATAAAATAGTATCTACTATGTTCCAGGCACTGTGCTAAGAACTTTTTTTTTTTAATAAATATTATCTCATTTGATTTTTCACAACAACCCTGTAGGCTAAATGCTAATATTATCCCCATTTTATAGTTGAGGGAAGAGAGGCAAACAGAAGTTAAGTGACTGGACAAGTCAGAGACTCACAGCCACTAATTACAAATTCAGTTTTTCCTGACTAGAGACCCAGAATTCTATCTACTACACCACTAGTTTCCTCTGAGATATCAAAGCATCTGTAATAATGAATAATATGAACTATGTGACCTTAAGCAAGTCACTTAAGCACATAGAATCCCAAGCAACTTCAAAAGTTGCAGAATAGTAGCTCATATACATAAGTAGAAGGAGCTTTCTTACCAAAGAAATCAAAAGCATTTATGCAAAGATGCAAGCATGTACACATATTTGTACATATGTATATTGTACAGGCATGCATGTGTATATGTGTGTGTATTGTATATATATGATTATACATATACTCCTATACATGCATATGAATCTAATATTTTTATAGCAATTTAAGGTATACAAAGTGTTTTACAAATATTATATTATATTATCCTCCCAAAGTTGCCATCTACATTGCAGAAGTTTCCTTGCCCCCCCAAAAAAAAATCAGAGGCCCAAAAAACATATACAAATATATATCTATATATGCTTACATATAAGTGTGCTTATGTGTATTATACATGTGTGTTTGTATATGTGTATATATGTCCGTATGTGTGTGTGTACATGCACACACTCTTGTACATTCATAAATAACTAAAATTTATATAACACTCTAAGGTTTGCAAATCCTTACAATATCATATTATTACATTTGATCCTCATAAAAACCCTAAGCTAAATACTTTTTCTTCAGCTTATACCTAGAGCACTGAACCATTTGTGAGCTGCCCAGGATTAGAGAGTTGTTATGTATCAGAGAAGGCTCTTGAAGCTGAGTTTTCTTGTCTTATAGATATTATAGGATCCTTGTGTCCCCAGCTCTTTACACAGTGCTGACCATTAGTAATTGCTTACTAAAGGCTTATTGACTTGATTTCTAGGTCAGTAGGCTATGTCCTCTAGACCTTCCTTTGCCTCTTGTTCTCCTTCTTTCTCTTTCTCCCTCTCTTCTCTCTTTCTTGCGTCTTTCTCTCCATACATGTGTGCGCATACAAAAAACCATTATTTATATATGTAAACATATATTAGATATACATATAATATCCATATGTACACAAAAAATATTTGAATTATTTGTGTGCATGTGTGTCAGTACATTTGGGTCGGCATAGCCTAGTTTAAGGGAAAAAAAGAATGAGGAGAAAATTAATAAGATTAGCTCTAGCATTCCCAGGTCTCTTCCCAGCTAATAATGAGAAAGCCTCCATTCTTTTCAAAATCTCCAAAATGCAGGTACTTATTCCAAATTTTATTTTGCTTCTCTATACCTGCAAAATTCCAGCTGAAAATCTCATTAGAAGTTAAGAATGGTCCTCTCTTAAGACCTTCAGGTTTTCGGCTTTCATAGACAGTAGGTCTAAGTTCCTTTCCCCTGAGTGATCAGGTTTCAAGGTCCCAGGCAATAAGACACTTAGGCAAGTTCTCAACAGAAACAAGGTGTTCCCGGGAGAGTCGATTGTAATAGCTAAAAGAGATGCACTGTTTCCCTATATTGCGGCTTTTTTGTCCCAACTCAATCACAAAGTGAGAGAAAAATTGATGTGGGGCAGGGGACTTTTTCAAACCTCAGAAAGATCCTTTAGCAGTTCAATCTTTTCATTTCTCCATTGTGGTAACCGTCATTATGAGGGAGGGTAAGTAAAAGACAACAAAAGAGTAGTGTACAACTCTTTTCTGAAGCTTCTGAGATGTTGAAAAGTGTCTTTATTTTAAAACTCCTGACAATGATTGGCAGGATCTGAAGAAACCTCACAAGATGAACCCCACCCTCTGACAATTATTATCAAGAGAACAGTAATTGGGAGCACCTAATCCATTCTTCTAACAATTGAGGGATTATAACCTAATTGCTGCTTCATAGGTTCTCCTCAAATGTCATAGGAGGGAGGTGAACAAAGCATAAATCGATATAGAGCCCTCTTGGAGCAAAAGGAAAGCTTCCAAAGAAGGGGCAAAGTTCTGATTTTCTGAATTAAGCTGACAAAATAAAAACAAGTTAAAATTGCTTTGATTGATTGAGCAAGTGAGTGATTACTAACAGGCCCATCAGACCAATGTCTCCCCAAGCACCTGACATTTAAAATCTTGAATAGGACAGGGCTAATTTGAAATTTTGTAATTAGGGGATTTAATTTAAATGTGCAGGAGAACAGAGGTATGTATATATATCAACCCAAATTAGTACAGTTAGAAAAACAGATATAAATGGAAATTAGCAAGTCAGTTCAGAATAGACATAATGGAGCACGTTGATTTTTTGATGTAAAATAGTTATTTGGAATGTTTAAGGCCCACTACTAATGTCATGGACCTCAGAATCATTTAAGTACTGACTTCTGAACTTCTTTTGTTTCTCCAGAGCTTCCATTAACAGCAGCATAAAAGAGCCCCAGAGTAGGACTTTAAGACATCGAGCAACAGCAGAGCTTGTCACTGTGGTAGATGATTAATCAAATAACTCTGCTTTAGTTTGTCAGACCACATTGGTAGCCCCCTTTGGTGCAGACCACTGTAGTATTATAGATGTTTAACCACCTCTCCCAATACACAGCCATAAAAGCCAAAAAACACATCTGCTGTTCTGATGGAATGTCTTGTCTGGCTACCTGGGGTATCCTAACTTATGCTACATGAGTCAGTCATATAAACAAGTCCTCAAACAAAAACTCTGTAGAAAAAATTCTGAACCTTTGGCATTAAATTATAGATTTTTAAAAATCTTTGGATATATTAAAGGGACCTTATAAAAGGAGTTTTTTGGTTTTAAAAAAATTAAAGAAATTTAAATATTGAAATTTAAAATGTGTCCCATCAATTTTTATTTATAAATGTCCATGATAAAAGATCTATTGAATGCTGGAGCTTTGTTATTGCAAATCTATCAATGTTTACCTGGCTCTGACAAATATTCAAGAACAGATTGAGCTTTTTGGACAGAATTTCCCAAATGGCTATAAGCGAACAATAAAAACATTCTTTAGCTACCAATATATAATCATGTCTTTCTTCCCCACCACACAGCAGATGATATTTGTTTTTCTGTTTCATTTTTTGCTTTCTAACCCAAGCCACAGGCCAGATTCTCCTCCTCTGTAACTCTGCAGGGATTCTTCTGTTTGTACCTTCCATTTAATTCTGTTTGGCAGCCGAAATATGGCTGTTTCTCCTAGGTTGCAATGTTCAACTATAGACCTTCAGTGTGGTAAGTCCCAGTGACAAGGAGGAGGTTTAACATCTGAATAAATTAAGTATATTAAGAGGTTCAATTTGCTATAATCTTCTGTTTTTCTGCTATATCAGATCAAGGTAAAAATGTTCTATATTCAAAAAAAATAATTATATCACAGAAATTTAAACAGTAATTTAGCTTTAGAATACTAACCAACTGAGTATGGTGACACATGATTATAATTTCACCTAGTAGGGCAGCTGAGACTGGGAGATCTCTTGAGTTCTGGAGTTATGAGTTTCATTTAACTCTGCTGATTGGGTGGCTAGACCTAGTTCAGTATTAATAAGGTGAGCCCCAAGCAATAGAAGACTATGAGGTTGCCTAAGAAAGGGAAAAACTGCCTCAGAATAGAAATAAAGCTAGTCAAAACTCCCATTCTAGTCAGTGGGGAAATCAAGCCTCTGAGAAGCCTTTGCACTTACAAACTGAGCAAAATAGGGAGACTGGGTGATAAGAAAAAGAAAAAAAAAGTTAACTAGTCAGGAAGTACAAGATTAAAGGACTATATGTTTAGTCAGTCATCAATAAAAATTTAGAAAAATTTTGTTGTGTACAGGTTACTTTGCTTTCTAACTTAGAAGCTGATAAATTCATCCAAAATGAATTTCTAACCATGTAAAAGGAAATTTTTCCAAATGCATTTAGCATATTCTAGTTCAATTAATCCCTATTTCTTTAAAAAAAAAAAAAAAAAAAAGCCTTACACCTTTTCTTTGCTCAGACTATAATACCCTGGACCACTTGACTGAGAAACAATAATTCAGTGAATCAGTTCAAATTCTTACATTCTCCCTGTATTCTTCCAAGAATATACTTTCCTCGATCTGGGTATCTTTTGCAAACAGTTGTCAATACTTGAGCAATATGGAAGATCAAGAGATCATATAAACCTGTAAGATACAATTACATGCATTGAAAATTTTCTTAATCTTTCTGATCATTGTTTTTCTCTAGTCCTTTTTTATGATTCATAATAAAGTTGGAAGATAACATGACTGTATTTGTCCATGGAACCATAAAAATGGTCAGAAAATGTTTTCTTTTAGCCATGACTACTATGTATCTTATTTTAAAAAATCTTTTCAATGGGTGTTAATTGTATTGGAATTAAACAATATTCCATTTAGATAATGTCCCTTATATGTGGAACTATTTATATTTAAGCAAGAATGCATTTTTACTGAAAAAATATATTTGATTAAAAAAATCCATCTAACAATTTTCCTGCTTCAAAACTTAATATTGGGATTTATTTTATACCTAGTTAACATAGGAATTTTTCTTTTAGAGAACAATGTCATAAGCTAAATGAAAATATGTAGATCATAAGTTGCTTCTCAAAGTTAGCTTTCGAATACTAATAACTTTTCTCCATATTTTATCATTCTCCAAAATAAATACATATAATATTTTACATATTATACACGTTTATACACACAAACACATATGCATAATGCAATTAAAAGGCAACATGACAAAGAAAATAAAAGGCCAATTTTGGATTCAAGAAAACCTAGGTTCAGATCCTGATTGACATATAATAGACGTGATGGATGTGTGATAATCAATAAATCATATCCCTTCAGCAGAGCAGGCAAACTTTGGAGATGAATTGCAATCTACATTACTATATGGAGTTTTCACATCAGAAGTTTCTTATAACAATGAAATCATAGGTCCAAACATAGATACACAAATATATATGCATTTAACATATATGTAGATATGTATACATATTGTAATATAATATATACCTATACATATATGATAAGTTGTATATATTATACAAAATAATTTGGTAAGCATAGCATATATAATAGTTCTGTATGGTAAAATAGTGTGTATAAATTTATGTATTCACATCCTATGAATATATATATTATATATTGTATTGTGAATATGTGTATTACTAAATTACATACATGCATACACACACACTCCATCAACAAATTTTTGTCTCCATCTTCTTCTATTAACTTAGTTTCTTCCCAATAGTTAATTCATTTTTGTAAACATTTTCCAGAATAGATGCAGAGATTTATCTGAAAGAATAGAGAGAAAAAAAGAGAGAAGGAGGAGGAGGAGGAGGAAGAGGAGAAAGAGGAGGAAGAGGAGAAAGAGGAGGAGAAGTGAAGCATTTGGAAGTTCATTTAACTCACAAATCAATTATAAATATCAAATAATGCCCGTACCCCCTGTACAAGGGTAAGAATTGAAACCAAATGTGTACAGCTGCCTGAAACTTCCCACAACATCCAGGTTTAAAAAACTTCTATTTGTACAATATTTTAAGGATAGAATGGAATGTGGATAATTTTCTTTTTTTTTTAATGGAATATGAAAACCCCACAAGAAATTCTTTTTAGTGAAAGTCAATTTGTACAAACTCGTTACAAAACTAAAATGGCAGTAAATAAGAACTCAAAGTATTATTGTTAGTCATGGAAGCTGCTCAACTTAAAAAAAAAAGTTTTACAATAAAAAATAGAAATGACCTTTTATAGTCATTTAAGTTGTTGTAACAAAATAGCTACAGCTGATTATGAATTATTACATCCCTGAGACAGATTTGAATTGTATTTTAATATTGTTGGAAATTAAAATTGCTTTGAAATTCTTAGGAGGAATTTATTACTCCAATGAGTAATAAGGGAAATACATGTAAGCTCAATAGTTGTTTCTTAGGATGACAAAGAAAGAATTGTGTAGTCACAAATTCTAGATGTGTCATTAATAGAAGAAGGCATCATTATGATTTCACCAAGAAACAGTATGATGTACAAGAAAAATAACATAATCTGGGCTCTATCACTTAAAATAATTATCTGAATGTTAGAGCTTGAAGAAATCTTAGATATCATCCAATAAAAAATTTTCTTATTCAATAGATCATAAAATAGAGACCCAAAAAAGCAGTGATTTGTCCAGAATCATTTCAATAGTAAAGACTAAACAAGAGCCCATGCCTCCTAACTGCCTAAAGGATGACTTTTCTCTCATATACCATGCTATTGCTACTGTCTATTGTATGACAACAAGCAACTCATTTAATTTCTGAGTCTGATTTTTAATTTTAAGTATAGAATAATTATATTTAGACAATCTACCTCAAAGGGTTGTTGTAAGGAAAGTCTTCTTGAAACTTGACTCCCCCTCTCCTAAATCTGTCATCTAAAAATAAAGCCTTATAGTTTACTAGAAAAAAAAAAAGCAATTAAGGCCATTTTCAGAGAGCTTTTTTCTACTTTCTTCGTTTCACAGTACACCTATGACTTCTACAATGATCTCCTTCCCTCTCTTTTATCTCATAGGAAGGAGTGACCTTCATCCTTTCTAAGGCTGATCCCTCTTCATACACAAATAATCTCATTTCATCCCATTTTCTTCAATAGATTGCTCCTCTCCCCCAATTATCCTCATTCTCTCATTTATCTATCTTTGCTTGTTTATTAGCTGCTTTTGCCTAAAAACATGGCCATGTCTACCATATCCTCAAAAATCCCTTACTCAACCAATCCATTCTTGCTATTACTCTATATTTCTCATGTCTTTCGTGGCTAAATTCCTTAAGAAGGTTACTACAATAAGCGTTTCCTCTTTGAAACTTATAGTTACTTTCTTCTCTTTAACATTCTTCTTGCTAGCTTTTTGGGATACTACTCTGAGATTCTCCTGCTACATAACTGAATACTCTTCAATCTCAGTTGCTGGATCTTCTTTCAGATCATACACATTAACTTTGAGTGTGCCCAGGGTTCTTTCCTGGATTCTCTTCCTTTTTTCCTCTATACTACTTCACTTGATAATCTTATCAGTTTCTATGTACAATTCCAAAATCTACTTGTCCATCCCTAGCTTCTCTGCCAACTTCCAAACTGTCATCTCAAAATTTATAATAGATATATCAAATTGTTGATATTTTGAATTCAAAATGTCCCAAACTGAATATAGATAGAATTTACCAACCCCAAATTCTAGATGTGTTAGAAATGCAAGTAGATATAATTCTGACTTCATAAAGAAGCAGAGTATTATACAGGAAAAATAACATAATCTTGGCTTTACTACTTAAGATAATGAAGAAGAAACTTTACATATCATCCAATCAACAATCCTCACTTTTAACTGAAAACTGAACTCATTCTCTTTATCTCAAAACCTTTACCTTTTCTAAAATTGTTTTCAATCCAATTCAATAGGCATTTATTAAGCATTTCCCGTGTTCCAGATTCTGTACTAAGCACTGAATTTACAAATTTAAAAAAAGAAAAGAAAGAAAGGACAGTCTCTCCATTCAAAAGTCAATCTAATGGGGGAAGAAAACATGCAAAGAGGCAAAAATTGGGAGCAGAAGGGAAGAAAGGCACATGATGTTTCCTATAGTTCAAACCAAAGACTGCTAATGAAAAACTGAAAATGAATTCATTCCCCTTCCCAAAAACCTCCCCTGCTTTCAAATTTCTCTGTTACTGTCAAGGTCACCATTATCCTCTCCTTGATTCCTGACTTTCTCTCTCACCTCCCATATCCAATGTAACTTTGAAACATTTCTGCTATAACCCCTCTTCTCTTCCCTAATGTTGTCATCACCTTGATGCAAGCCCTCATCAACTCATGCACAGTTTATTTATTACAATAGTCTTTTGTTTCCCACTCCAATGTATCCTGCATTGAACTATCAAAGTGATCTTCCTTATGTACAAGTCTGACCATACTCCCTTCTACCTATTTCTCAGTAAACTACATTGGTTCCCTGTCACCTATATGATCAATCATCACTAGCATGAAAGCTCATCCTTGCTTATCCAGGAAGTGGAATTGAGAAAGAACATTCCAAGTATGAGCACAGTCAATGAAAATACCTGGAGTTGAGATATTGAGTGTCTTGTTGGAAAAGAAGAAAGGAAATGAGAGCCTTTGGATTGAAGAGCAAGTTATGAAGTTTTGAACTTCCTAGCTTCCTTTGAGTCCCAATTAAAATCCTATCTTCTACAGGAAGTTTTTCCAATTCTTAATTCTTATTCCTTTCTTCTGTTTCTTATTTTCTATTTATACTGTATCTAGACTGTATGAATTGTAATTTGCATGCGATCTCCTCCTTTAAATCTCAAATCAGATTTTTGTCTTTTGCCTTTTGCCTTTCTCTCCAGCACTTAGACCATTCTCTTGTACAGAGTTGGCAATACATAAATGTGGAGGTTTTTTGAGGCAAAGTTAAGTGACTTGCCCAGAGTCACATAGCTAGTGTCTGAGGTTTATTTTGAACTCAGGTCCTCCTAACTCCAAGATCAGTGCTCTATTCACTATGCAAACAATAAAAGTTTATTGAGGGGAAGCTAGGTGACTCAATGGATACAGCATCAGCCTTGAAGCCAGGAATACCTGAGTTCAAATCTGGCCACAGACACTTAATACTTCCTAACTGTGTGACCCTGGGCAAGTCACTTAACCCCAATTGCCACAACCCCCCCCCAAAAAAAAATTAACATACCCACTCTAAATTCACCACCTATTTATTTGTAGTTTATGAGCACATTTACATATCTGACATCATTTGATTTTCATTATAACCATATGATAGGCTGGCCAAAAACTATTATTATTATTTTATAAATATCAAAACTTTTTTTTTTAACTTTCAATGATTTGTTGAAGGAAAGTGATGAGATTAGTAAATGATGAAACTTGTATTAGAATCTAGGCAGAATCATACTCTCTCCAGCTTTACTGAAGTCTAAAAACATGAATTATTTAATATTTTAAAAGAAAACATACTTTTCTTCATTGTGACTATCTTTAGTAATTTGCATTAATCAATAACAAGGCATTTGATGCTACTAGATCTGAAGTAATATATAATCAATGATTAGGTTTGTTTCTAGTTAGCACCATCAACAACAAACAAAAGCATATGAATCCTTAAAAGTATTTATACTTCTAAGAGTTATCTAAATTTGTTCTCCAATGACTTTGCTTTGCAAATTGCATTTCTAAATAGTTTGAACAAACACAACACTCCAGTTAAATCCAAATGGATTAATTTAAATTAGTAAAATCATAATTAATGGGGATTTGCTGATAAATATGACAATTAATGAACATAACTATGCAAAGAAAGCAAAGGAGCTTGATCCTCTCATAACTATTTCAGAACAAAACATTGAGATAAAGGCTTAAAGTTATTAAAAATCTCTATACTGTCAGATTTAGTTGTTGACAGATACCAGTCCATCATTTAACATTGTTTCACATGTATGAATTGGGTCTGGAGAGTAGTTTCCTTGTTGATATTTTTAAAATTTATTCTATATAATACAGACTCTCAGTACCTGAATAGTATCTTATACATTTCCAAAGAAAGAAAGAAAGAAAAAAAACTTGACATGGGGCACAGAATTTAATTATTTGAATTGACTCTTGACCCATTTATTTATTATAGCTTAGTTCTCCTAATAACTTATTCTAAAATGGCTTCTTTCTTGACCAAACCTTTTCTTGTACAATATCCTCAAGGTTTTAAAATAAGAATTCAGTGTTGTTAATAAAGTTAACATTTTCAATTCAGATTGACATCACTCAAGACATAGGAATGACTGTTATGTGTCCAATAATAATATGAAATAAAATCTTTGTGAAATGTTTGATATCTATAGTAGACCAAGAGGCGAGTGCTGGGAAAAACTATGTTCTTGACTGTTGCAAATGTTCCTAGATAAAATAATATTCATATGAAAAATTATCTGAGATGTTTAACCAACACAAAATGAGAATACAGTCTTCTGGACATGTTTCTCATTTCTTTGAATTTCATATTAGCTCTTTGAGGGAAGGATCAATGTCTTAGTTCAACTTTGTAGCAACTAGTAACATGCCTGAAACATAGCAGATACATAACCAGTGCTACTGAATTTATTTGAATTTGTTAGTATGAGAATTTTTAGGTATAATATGTCAGAAGAAATTAATCCATTTGAATTTATGATATATATTTTAGTCATATAAAAGAATATGATGACTATGGTATTTTCATAAGTTCATAAGATTTAGAGCTAGTGCAACCTTGGGAAATCATATAGTCCAATCTCTTTTTTTAAGATAAGGACCAGAGAAATCAAGATAATTGCCAAAAGTCACACAAGGTGTAAGTAGAAGAACAAGAATTCAAAAGCAGTTGTTTTGACTCTAAATCCAGCACTCTTATTTGTGTATCACTGCTTTCAATTTTACCTTTTTTATTGACATTACTTTTCTAACTGGTCCACTCATTACTAACTATAGAATTCATTCAGCAGAATAAAAACATGAACAAAGCCTCTCAGTGTTGACATAAGATCTCTAGGGGACAACTTAAGAAAAATTATGTGGTTTTTAAAAGGGATAGTGAAAAATTAGACAAGGAACTAACTTTGGAAGGAAAAACATAAAAAAAGAGGGAAGAGGCAATCTGCTACAGGACTGTGTATTTGGTACCATGCTTTTATGCATGTCGTAGATAAAAAATATGATAGGCAGGCTTTTCAAATTTTAAAAGAGCAATAAATACAAAGTAAAGATTGAGGATAGGAATAGCTCAAGATATAACAGAGACATAGAAGGAAATTTTAGCTTAAAACTTCAAGAGGATGCAACAATGTAATGTGTCTGCTAAAGTATCTAATAAACTTTATCCTCCATTAATAGAAATAATACATTCAGTTAGAGAAAAGTACCATTGTAATATCCACCAACAATTAAGACCATTTGTATTCCATTTTATGATAGGTGGATCCAAGAAAAAGTGGCTGATAGGATTAGAAAATGGAAAGATAGCGATAAATTATGAAGATAGCAAAGCTTCCTTCTGATAGTTGGAAGGTTTTCATACTCATGAGATATTAGACATCCCGTATTATTCTAGAGGATGAAACTAAAACCACTGGGTGGAGATTTCAGGGTGGCAAATTTGGGCTCAATAACACAAGATTTTAGCTTCAGAACAAAATTCCATTGTTAGAAAAGCACTAAATTCCTCTCACTAGAAGTGGTCAAGCAGAAGCCAAATGACCATCTGTTGGGAATGCTTTAGAAGAGATTTTCACACTGAGTGGAAAGGCTGAATTAGAAAATCTACAATCCATTCCAATGCTAAGATTCTATGAAAATGGGAGAAGAAAACTAAGAGATGATTAAAGGAACCTGCCAAAAAAAATGAAGAAAATGTAATAGGGAACCTTAATAAATGAAATCTGGGAAAGACATCCTTTGATTCAGTGATTCCAAGCCTTAGGGAAGATAAATTTTCAGAACTGAATGGATTAATGTGAAATACAAAGGAAAAGTTAGCAAATGCACATATAAAGAAAACTAAGAATATATAGGACTAAAACTTTTAAAATATTATATATTGGAGAATAGATCAGGTAATACTTCTTTATGAGTCTTTGACTGGAATTTTAGAATATGAATGTGACACATGGGAAAAAGTTGAATAGGTGGAAAATGTTAGTGAAGTAAATTTCTTCAGAATCCAAGGGAAAGAAAAACATTAAATAAATATAAGATATTATTACATTATTATCATAGAGTCATTTAAACACAGTCTGCTTACATGGAACAAGTTACTCTAGAGAATTAGTATAATCAAGATAAGAATTTTTCCCTAAACTTTTATACCTAATACATTAACTGCAGTCGTTTCACCAGCCAAATTAATCAAACAGATATATAAACTATTTAAGACGTTTGAGTGGGAGAGCCAGAGCCACTCTTTCTAAGCTCGGTCTGCCAAAAACCATTGGAGGCGTCTCTATTTCTAATATTAGATACTACAATTGGACCTCCGCCTCCTGTCTCCAGATAGCTACTCAGTAGGGTTGACTTTCTCTATGCTTCCGCAAAAACAGAACCTCTCAAGGTTTCTGACATTTGGAGATTTTGCCAGGCTTTGGTGGGCAGTAGGACCAAGGCCAAAGGCCAAGTGACAATACATCCCCTCTTGTTCTATGTTGAATCAACAGCCATATTATTTGTATTCAGAAAGAGAAATAAAAAAGAGAAAAAGAAGGAAATAATTTACTTTTTGAAAGTGTTACTCTAAGAAAAATAATTCCAAGTTAAAGCCAATGTACTGGGAGGAAGAAGGGAAGCTAAAATAAAAAAGCTTAGCTTTAGTTCATTAACTTTAATTGGTTTTTGTTGCCTCTTTTCAGGTTTCCTGGATCTTTCAGCCTTCTCCTCCCCCAACTCTCTGCTTCCCCTTCTTCTACCTCTCGCCTCCTCCCCCTCCAATCTGGCTTCCCCTCCTTCCTGGCAGCCTTTTTAGCTTTAATTTGATAGTAAAAAGGCTGAATCCAAAGTTACAAAATACTTTAGATTCAACTTCTTAGGGAAAAAAAAAACACAGAAAAACCAGAACCTTAGTCAATTTTCTGTTTATTAGCTATTATTTTGCAAAGTATACACAGAATCAAGAGGTCAGTTTCATCAATGGGGTCAACCAACCTATAAGCAATTATAATAATTCAAAATCCCTCTAGACATGGACTCCTTAAGCAAAAGCTTATCATCATCATTATCATCATCTTCAAATTGTCCTGTACCATTCAAGCTATTTCTTTTTTTCTAAATATTTTAAAATTAATTTAATATCTTTGTTTTTAATATTCTCTACGTTTCCCAAGGTGCCCTCCCCACTTTCAGAGTTATCATTTACAACAAAAATAAAAATAAAACAATAAATAAATGAAAAGAATTCACCAAAACTGACATATAAAAAAGCATAACATTTATTGGCAATGTTCTACACTCAGATTACTTCAGCTTTAGGAAAAAATTGCTTACTTTGGGGCCAAATTTGGTCATTATAATTTCACAGGATGATTCATTTTTGTTATTGTTATTTCAATTTATATTTTAGCCATGTGTATATTTTATAAATTTTTGCATGCTTTTCTATAGTTATCATATTTATCAGTTCCCAGAGTGCAACTGTATTCCATTATGTAAGGAATCTGCCTAGTACTTCCAGTCAAACCATTTCACATCACCTAAATTAAAAAAAAAATCTTAAGCACTTAAAAGTCTCAAAATTCTTAGAAATCGTCTAGATTGAGAGTTTTTAGTCTATTTTTGTGTCATATATTCCTTGGCTCTGACTAAAAAACAAGTGAACAACAACAGCAACCACATTTTGGAAAATGGATGGAAGGTCCTCTGCTCTTCCTGTTCTTTGTGCTTAGATTTTAATTGTCAGTCATGATTCCCATTAGAATTCTTAGAAGTATTGCTAAATAGCTAAGCCAATGCCAGTTTAATCAAAGTGAATTTCAGATTTCCATCTAAGGAAGTACAAATGTTTTCCTAAAAAGCATTAAGTATTGCTGGTATTCTTCTCTAGAGTTGTAGAGAGAAAGTAAAATCTTGGGAGACCATACCATCCCTTCACATCTGCACCCAAAATTATTGCTGTATATCATCCAAGTAATAATATATTTAAATGAAAGCCCAATCCAGAATTCTAAAATTTGGTAGTCCTATGAACTATATCCCTATGAACTTCACAATCAAAGCAGATACCAACTACCCAAAAATATAGTTTCAATCTATCTTCTCATATTAAACAACTCATGAAAAAGAGGCCCAAACAAATTTATGGCCTCAAGTTTAAGATGTAAAGTTACATAAGAAGATTCTTAATAGTATCTACTTCCTGACAGTGATTTTGCAGATGACCTTCTCTGATCTAAAAGGTAAATAGATGGCAAAAGGATTTGGGGGGAGGGGAATTCAAGGATGATAAACTAATAAAAGATGTTAAGATGATGCACCTTGATGCTACTAACAGTCAATGTGAAGATAAATGAAGAACAACAATAACCATGTGTCATTTCTCAATATGGTAAGCAAAAAAAAAAAAAAGAAAAGAAAAGAAAAGAAAAAGAACAAATTTTAAAATGAACAATATACAGATACAAAATGTTTATAGTAAAAATACAATAAAAAGAAACAACAGATGGAGTGGAGGGGGGGACAGAAACAGACAGGCAGACAGAGAGAAGGGGAAAACACAGGAATTCAAATTTAAAAACTCAAAATAAAGGAGAAATGTAAAGGTATGTTTGAGGGTCATGAAACAGACATAAACTCTAAAATGCTAAGACTAAAGAAATTGAACTATCTAATAAAAATTGAGGTGTATGTGGGGAAAAATGAATGCAATAAATATAATTTATTTCCATATCCTTGGAAACAAAGCCCCCATTAAACTTTAAATGTTTGAGACCAAGTTTTTCCCTGGGGGCTATTGCTAGGGCCAAAGAAAAGAGATTTGGAGTTTTAGTGTCATTTTTATCACTTACTCACTCATCAGGAAGAAAGGTTACTCTGCTTCAGTTTCCTTATCTGTTAGGGGAAGACAAATGCAGGAAAGTAAATACATCATTCAAGTGAAGTCTTTAGGAGCATTTGAGTGGCACAAGGGATAGACTACCAGGCATGGAGTCAAGAAGACTCTTCTTCCTGAATTCAAATTGAGCCTCAGACAGTATCTGGGCAAGCTAAGTAAGCTGGACAAGTCACTTAACTCTGTCTGCAGGTTTCCTTATCTATAAAATAAGCTGGAGAAGGAAATGACAAAATAAATAAATAAATAAATAAATAAATAAATAAAAATAAAAATTAAAAAAAAAAAAACTCCAGTATCTTTACCAAGAAAACCCTTAACAGGGTCACAATAATCACACATAATTGAAAAATAATTGAACAGCAACAACAAAAGTAGCATTTTTGCTAGAGAGCCAAGAATAGTGGTCTGCTAAACATTCCCTTCTTACTGGTTCCATCCACTTCATTTTACCATCTTTAAGTTGGCTGGTTGTTGTTCTTTATTCTTAAAGAGGACCAAAATGACATGTTAGAGTCAAGTTATATTGTTTCTGATTGAGGCTGATCAGACCAATATGAGCTGGGAGTGCTCTGCCACAGGTAGGACACAAATAATCCATGTGAACATTTGAAGTGGATTTGCTACTTTTGCACATCTTGTATTTCTTTTGAGTTTCTTTAGTTTTGCTTTGCTCATAAAATACAGTATCTTCTCTGATGAGGACATGACCTGCCCTCATCACATGATTAGGCCAGTGTCTCCCACATTACATAATCAATTCCAAAGTTCTTAAGAAGGATTTTTTGAGAGTATCTTTGTATCTCTTCTTCTGACCACTGTGTTTCCTCTGCATGAATTCTCCATAAAATAGGCAAGCATGTGTTTAGGCATTCGATAGGAGTTCTTTCTTCAGTAGAATTTGAATGCTAGTTCAAGAAAGGACCCCAATACCCTGTAACTTATCTTGCTAGATGCTTTTCAGAATTTTCCAAAGATAATTAAAATAGAAACAAATCATGGTGCCAAGTAGACTGTTCAGAATTCATAAGTTTACAACACTAAGGTCAGCACAATAGCTCTGTAGTCCTTCAGTTTGATAGTCAATCTAATGCTTCTTCTCTCTTAGACTTTCCTTTGGAGCCTCCCAAACACTGAGCCAGCTCTGGCAATGCATACATCAATCTCATTAACCAACATGTACATCCATGGAAAGTCTGTTGAGGGGAAGAGAAAAATGAAATAGGAGTGCATGGGAATCGCTATCATCTCCTGCCTTCTTTTCCTTGTGATTTAGGAGACAAACATTTAAGCATTTTTTCTCCTTTATGCTCCGAAAATAGGATAGGTGGTAGAGATTAGAGATTGTAATCATTTTAGATAATCCTCAAAGGTTTTTTTTTTTTTTGGGGGGGGGGGGAATTTAAGAACTTTTCTATCTTATCATATCTTATAGCTATTTCTCTCTTTTTTTAAGACTAAAATTCAATGTCCTAAAGGGCAGGATCTGTGTCTCATCTTGACCTCATATAGTGTTTTACTTATAGAAGGCACTGAATAATTGTTTGATAAATATATAACAACAATAAATGGAGGTAGTTAGATGGAACAGTGAATGTAATACCAGACCTGCAGTCAGGAAGATTCATTTGGCCACAGATACTTAACTAGTTTGTGTTTGTCTCTCTATCAGTTTCCTCATCTATAAAATAGTTGGAGAAGAAAATGACAAACCACTCCAACATGTTTGCCCCCCAAAAAAACTGCAAATATGGTCACAGAGTCGGACATGACTGAAATAACTGAGCAACAACAAAAAACAAAAATAATAAAAATAAAAAATGGAAAAGCCTAGAATGAAATCAGGAAGCTAGGTCGAATTAGCAGAAGCTAAAGTTCATTCTGATGATCATTTTGATCAGCAGTAAGTACAATCAGCATTAGAGGAATAAAATAAAATTACATGGGCCACATTGAGAATCAAACCTGAACATGGTGCTTTACCCTAAGATCACCACCTCAGAGTTATTGACCAAATTAATGAAACTAGGCCTTAAGCCAATTATGAATGAGAACACAATTGTAATTAATAATGAGACCCTTCCTCTTTTTCATAACTTTATCATCTCAGCCAGTTGAGATGAGAGCCTAACCAGATCTACAAAGACTCCAAATCCAGTGATCTTTCCTCTATACCATGATATCTTAAAGACTGAGAGCTTAACCTTTTTTGGCATGATGAAATCCTTTGATTGATAAAGTTTATAGACTCCACAAAATAACATTTTTAAATGTATAAATTTAAAAGTATAGGACTATAAGGGAATTTTATTATACTAACATTCTATCAATTTTTTTTTCCTATTTAAATTCATGGATCTCCTGAAATTTATGAACCTCTTAGGTTCAAGTTAAGAACCCCTATTCTAAAAGCAGTTACATTTTTATAAAGATAAAAATGTTAACATAAAAATGAAGCTCTAATGTGCTTTCAGGCACAATCCAGCAGATAAGACAATTTGAAGATTTGGTGATTGATTGGTACCAGTGATATACTGGTAAATGTTTAACTGATTTTCCAAATTATTTACATATATATTACATATAAACATGTATGTGTATATACACATATATGTGTGTTGCACACACAGAGACCACACTCTATGTTTAATCTGAATTATTAATATCTTCTCTCCCATTTTCATAAGTTCAAATAATAAACACATTTCTAAGACATAAATATGAACATTGAAAGTTTGACAATTGAGCTCTCTCAATCAGGTTAGAAATCATACAGCACACCCTCATCAGTACCATATAAGCAACTACTTCAAAATCAGCATCTTACATGATCACATTTTCAGGTACCCCTTAAAAACTATTATTTTAGACAAATAACTGACTTGAAAGTAAGAAGTCATAAAATATATTTTACATGCTATTTAATAAGTGAAAAGTCATCATAGATTCAAATTATTCTTATGACTCAAACCAGATAGAAATATAATACTTTCATAGTAGTATTATTGTTCATAATATTCCTACTTTCATTTTAAAACTAAAGACCCAAGATTTGGATTTCAGGTTTCAGATTTTTTTTTCATTTTTATAAAAGAATTGTTTCAAAAATAAAATAATAGATGGCATATATCATTCTTTACTTTGGACAACTAACATCTTCATAAAGTACTAGAAGATATGTTTGATCTACTTATCCCCCCCCCAAAAAAAAAAGAAAGAAAAAAGAATGAGGAGAAGAAAGAGAATAAGGAGGAAGAGAAGTAGAAAATAAGAGAAGGGAAGATGGACTAAAATCAAGACTCAGATAAAAAAAAGAATAAAGAGGAAAAAGAAAAGATAATTTTAGAAGAGAAGAAAGTAAGTACTAATTAGTTAAAGCTTATTAAAATATTCTTAATATATGAATCCCTCTTTGTTTTAAGATAGGAAGGGGGAAGGCTAAGGAATACAGGGGAAAATTAAGTACTGTAAAAAAAGATATCAAGAAAAATTAAAATTTATAATATATTAATTCACTCCTCTGTACCACATATCAAGCTTCATTCAAATATTAATTAAATATTTCAGTATGAAATAGTAGAAAGAAATTGCTAGAATTGAAGTCTGGAAGTTAAGGGATCAAATTCTGCCTCAGAAACTTATTAGCTTTATATTCCTGAATAAGTCTTTTAAGTTTTCTAGGTCTCAGTTTTCTCACAGGAAAAAGAGGGAACTGGACTCATTGATCTCTGGAGTCCCTCCTAAGTCAAAATCTATGATTTATGTGATCATCCTTTTAAAAATCAAATTATCATATTTCTGTCATCTAGATAGATATGGAAAAGGTATAAGAGATTGGGACACATAATGGAATTTTTTTCCCTGAATAATCCCTAACACTAAAAAAATTTTTGTTTTGTTCCTCCTTCTAAAAAAAAAATCTGTCATTCTGAACATTCTTATATTAAGTGCTATAGTTAAATTTTGTCTTATCTTTTGATTTAACAGAAAATGGCTTGATATAATAGAAAATTGGCTAAGAATAAGTATGTTCTGAATTAAGACATGCCTCTGATGCATGCTGTTTGAGTCACTGTAGATAAGTCACTTAGCATTTTATAGAATAGGAAAAAAATAACATATGGAAGCAAAAAAAGATTAAGAATCTCAAGGAAAGCAAAAGAAGTCAGAACAAAAAGTATAATATTGCTTAGATCCCAAAACATATTACAAAGCAAATTGCAAACATAACAATTTGTTATTGGCTAAAAAGTAAGTCAATCAGTAAAATTAAGTATACAAAATAGAACATGAAACATATCTAATATATTAATATTCAAGTACAAATCCCACCTAGTAAAATAAGGACTCATTATTTGAAGGAAAAAAAAATTAGGAAAATTGGACATCCATATTGAAGAAATTAAGTTTAGATCAATACATTGTGTCTTATCAAAAAAAAAAAAAAAAAAAAAGCTCCAAATAGGTAAATGAGCTAGATATAAAAGATCACATCATAAACAACTAAGAGAAAAAAGGAATATTGCCTATCAGTTCTGTGGGTAGAAGAAATGTTCATTATAAAGAAATAGAGAAGATCATAAAAAATAAAAATGATAATTATGATTGAATATTTTTTTTAATTTGGACAAATCCAATAAATCTAAAATAGAAAAGGAAACAACTAGAAAAAATATTTGCAGTAAGTTTCTTTGATAAAGATCTTATTTCCAGAATGGATAAGGAACTAATGCAAATTTGTAAGAGTAAGATGCACTCAATTGGATTGGCAAAAAAATAAAATAAAATAAAATGATAAATGTTTGAGGACCTGTAGGAAAACAAGCAAGTTCATGCCATGTTGGTGGATCTATGAATGAGCCCAACCATTTTGGAAAGCAGTTTGTAATTATATGCAAAAAAAATTGCTTGACATCAAATACTATATACTTCAAAGATAAAAGATAGAAAAAAGTCTCATATATTCAAAATATTTATAATAGATTTTTAAGTGACAAAAGAACTGAAAACTAAAAGAATACTCATCAATTAAGGAGGAGTTGAATAAGTTACAGTATATGAAGATAAAATATATTATTGTACTGTAAGAAATGAAGAAATAGAGAATTTCAGAGAAATGGAAAGACATGAAGTAAGCAGAAGCAGAGGAACTATTATACTATAACATCAATATTACAAGGATTAAAAAAGTTTAAAGGTCTTTATAAAATAATGAAAATGAAATAGAGCAGGAGAAAAATTTATGCAACAACATGGCTTTTTATTGTAGTTTATTAATTCTTTGGTTTATTTATTATAACTTTTTTATTTTGCGTTCCAAATTTTCTGCCTCCCTCACATTTCTCTCATACCCATTGAAAAGAAAGTAATTTGATATCAATTTTATTGTAAAGTCATACAAAGCATATTTTCCTGTTAGCCATGTTGAAAGAAAAATAAAAGAAAAAGCAAGAAAAACAAAGAAAGTGAAAAAATGGTTCAATCTGCACTCAGAATTCATCTGTTCTCTCTCTACAGGTAGATAACATTCTGCATCATGAGGCTTTTGGAATTGTTATGGATCATATTAATAAGAGTAATTAAATCTTTCTCAATTGATCATCTTTATAATATTGCTATAACTGAGTACAATGTTTTCTTGGTTCTGTTCACTTCACTTTGCATCTTCCCAGGTTTTTCTGAAACTACCCTGTTCAGCATTTCTTATAGCACAATATTATCTCATCATAATCAGATAGTCTACTTATTCAGCCATTCCCCAAATGATGAGTATTCCCCCAGTTTCCAATTCTGACACCACAAAAAGAGGTGCCACTGATATTTTTGTGTATAGACATTTATTCTCTTTTTCTTAGATCTTTTTTTGTAATACAGATTTAATACTGGAATTAATTTTTTTTATCCCTTTGTACATTGTTCCAAATTATTCTCCAGAATCTCTAGGCCAGTTTATAAGTCCATCAACAATGCATTAGAATCACAACAGTGTTGCACAACAGTAAATTTGAATCACAACAACAGTTGTTTGTAAAGACAAACAATTTTGAAAACTCTAAGAACTTAATCAGAACACCAGTGATAAAATATCCTAAAAATTTCTGAAAGAAAGGAAATAGATTAGGGTAAAGAATGAGACATACAGACAGATAGACAGTACATATAATTATGCATGTATATATGTATATACAACCTTATTAGATATATGTGTGTGTTATTTGTGTATGTATTTGGGGAGTGGAGAAAGAGAGAGAGAAAGAGAGAGAGAGAGGGAGAGAGAGAGAGAGAAAGAGAAAGAGAGAGAGAGAGAGAGAGAGAGAGAGAGAGAGAGAGAAACTTGTATGTCTAATATCAGTAAGGGAATTTGTTTTGCTTGACAATGCATATTTGTTACAATGGATTTATTTTTCTTTCCCCCCCTTTTTTTTTTATTTGGGATGGGGATAAGCAGGAGAGAAAACAGATTTCTGTTCATTAAAAACAAACTTAAAATAGGCTGAGGGGAAGGCTACAGGTATGAAATACTGGTGAAACCACTGCACTGTTAGCTTAAAAAAGACAATTCACTTAACCTCTTTGCAGCACAGGAAACTTTAAAAATTTAAGATGAAAAGCTTTATGACCATTTAGTTTGGTAGTTTGAGTCCCCTCACCCGAAATTGTCTATAGCAATGAGATCATAGGAAAGGTTAAAAGGAATCAGGCTTGTCCTATAGTTTATATATCCACAAGGTCGAAACAAATAAAAGTAAAGGATCCTTGGAGATACCTTTCTTGTAATCACTGTTACTATTTTGACAAGTAGTATGTGCTCTATTCATTCTCCCTCCAAAATATAAAGGGGTGAGGAGAAAAAAAGTCAAAAATCATCATAGACCACACCTCTACCTGCCCATTAGGGCTTGCATAGGATAGAACTTTAAATCAACAGATATTTATCAAATGCATACTAGGTACCAGGTACTTCTAAGTTATGGGAATACAAAAAGAAGTAAATGACAGTCTCTGACCTCAAGGAATTCACAATTTAACAGAAGAGACAGCATACAAACAAATATATTCAAAACAGTCCATATAGGATAAATAGGAAATAATTAACAGAGAGAAGACATTGAAATTCCTTTCTAGCCACTTCCCATTGTTCCAACTTGCCTCCTCCTATCTATCGGAGCAGGGCAGAAGGGGAAGTGAACTCCAGAAGATAGTGATTAATAATACAATTTATATGCCTGGCTAACTCAAAGGAAGGTGTCTGATTTTTTTTTTTTTCTGAGGGATTCGTTGTCTTCTCTTTTGCTGTCAGTTTGTCAGTTTGTTTGTTTCTTTCTTGCTTCTGTCTGGGTGCATGCCTCCTGAAGCAGCCCTTAATTCCCACCTCCACCTTTAAATGGATTATGAATACAGATAATAACCATGCTTGCTAGAAGCATGTCTAAAAGCAGAGTTAATAGGTTCTGAGAGTGGAGTATAAAAGCAATTTTTCCCCTGAGTAAAATAAGAAAGAAAGAGAGAGAGAGAGAGAGAGAGAGAGAGAGAGAGAGAGAGAGAGAGGAAGAAAGACAGAAAGAAAGACAGAAAGAAAGAAAGACAGACAGGAAGGAAGGAAGGAAGGAAGGAAGGAAGGAAGGAAGGAAGGAAGGAAGGAAGGAAGGAAGGAAAGAAAGAAAGAAAGAAAGAAAGAAAGAAAGAAAGAAAGAAAGAAAGAAAGAAAGAAAGAAAGAAAGAAAGAAAGGAGGGAGGAAGGGAGGGAGGGAGGGAGGGAAGGAGAGAATGAGGGAGGGAAGGAGAGAGTGAGGGAGAGAATGAGGGAGAGAGTGAGGGAGAGAGTGAGAGAAAAAAAGGAAAAAGAAAGAAAGTCCTGGACATTTTGACTTCCTTTGAGGAAGATCATAAAGTTATTTTGCTTCCTTTTTGGTTCTCAGCTGAGATCTGAATTTAGTGAAACTGAATCCAAAGGACAGATAAGCAACTACTTAAAAATTAAAATATTACTATAAAATAAAACTGCAAGTGAAGAAAATCTTGTCATTTTTTAAAGCATACATTTATTTCTATGCTTCTCTTCAATGGCTTTTATTTTTCCTAAAATATTTATTTTGCATTTTCCTTTACTTTTTCAAATCTTACTTTGAATATATCCACTTCAAATAATATACATTTGGAAGAAAAAGCAAATTTGAGGACTTTTTTTTAAATTTCTATTTCTATCTTTATTCCAATATACTTCAACTTCTTTCTTCCCTAACACACAAGACTTTGAAGGGACAGAGGTTTAAGAGTGTAAGGACTGAGGAAAAACCCCATATGCTGACCAACAGTTAAAATTAGCACCTTCATTGGCAGCCTCCCAAAGGCTCCTAGAGGTTGGACCACACCCCCCAATCCCATTCTCCAGAGATAATCTGCCACATGTCTAGAGAGAAATTTTAGCTGCCTGCTACCTCTGGGAAAAGCTTTGCTTGTCTTTGCTTATGTTGCTTACATAGTATTTCACCCTCCCAACCTGTCAATCTGATACCTTTCAGTGATTACTAAGTACACAAACAAAAAATTCAAAGATAACAAAAACACGATTACCTCTGTAAGGAAGACAGCAATGAGTGAAATATGGATACATTATCGCTGATTGCTTTTAGTTTAATAGAAATATTTTTGTAACAGCAACTTGAGTTATGTACATATCTGTGATTGTGATTGCTGTATACAAAAAATAATGAATGCATTTTTTTTACATTCTTTCAGGCATATAATCAAAACTCAATAGTTTTAAGGAGATTGTTTTAAAGCACTCTTTCCTATTCCCAATCATGTAAACATACTAAAGATTTCCTTGTGGCTTAATTTATTTTGTGTGTGTGTGTGTGTGTGTGTTCGTGTTTCCCCTCCATTTTCAGTTTTCTAATTGGTTGGGTTTTCAATAAAAACATATTTCCTGAAAGACCTCAATTACATGTTATTCTTAAATGTTTTGCATTGCAAGGATTAGAGGTGATAAATCACATTCCGTTTATCTCCTACGGTTTCTTCTAGCACATTGTCAACTCCCCTCTCACCCGCACTCACACACACCCCCTGCATCGTGCCTGCATATGGGACACTGGAAAGGCTGTGGCATAAGTGACACCATTAGCACAGTGTGGTGGCTTTGATGTGTGGCTCTCGGCAGGGTTGCCAGCAGAGTGACAGACTCTTGCTCTAATGCAAAGATCATTTCTATTCATTTCATTTCTAATAGTCCTATATTACCATCAGTGGCACAAAGCAGACAGAAGTACCTCATGGCTTTTTTTTTTTTTAAATCCCATATCCCTGAGGATTAGCTTTGCCCTCTGAGTGTCACTTCTCGGGCCTCCAGAAGACATTTATCAAAAGAAAAGAAAAAATAAATAAACAAAAGTACAATAGTAATCTTAATCAGGTCATTCATTATTACCATTCCATTGAACAAACTTGTTCTTAAGAGGAAAAAAAAGCTACAACTTTTTAGTCTTCCTTTTTATATCTGGGGTTAAGACAATATTTTCTTTGCTTATGCTGTACCAAGGAATAGTTTTTCCCCTTTTCCCAGCTCCTAAGAAACTTCTGCAAAATGTATCCTTGAACAAGTTTGTGTTTGGTCTTTCTTTTGTTTGGCTTTGTTTTCTTTTAATTGGAAACTCAAGCCTAAAAATACCACATTAAGTTTCAAAATTGGAAAAGAAGATCAAAAGAAGTTTAAAAAAAAATTTAGGTAAGACTGGTTTCCCCTGTATGTGAATGAATGAGGAGTTAACCAATGAGCAGTTAACCAGCAGGTTTAAAAGTAGGAGCCACAATACCTATAAATGTGGGAACATTTTATGTGTGAGAAAGCTGTTAAAGGGGACTTAAAAGAACAAAAAGTACCATTTGTTCCCCTAATTAACTTTGAAGAGTCTAATTAAGGGCAACATAAAAGCCTAAGAAATGCTTGTTATTAGGCATGTACTTTCACTTGATCAGTGAGATGGTATTCTTGTAAACAAAGATGCTAATTTAACCCAGCCCAAAATAAACCACTCTGCAAATATCTCACAACATAAGCATGCAGTACCTTGGGAGCAAAAACCCCATCTAGTGCACATTGCCTCTTGAGGGTCCTAATTTTGGGCATTAATGGCACTCAATTTAAAGATGCAATAGAGGATAAAGAACATTCTGATAATTTAGTCTCCTCCACTCGGCCACCCCTGAGACTACCTGAACAATGTTGTAACTAAAGGGGACTGATCTTTCAGTATTGACCTTTTCTGTGTAAAGCAGATATAGCTTCATGAGTTTATATTTGATTAAAACACTTTATCAATATTCATCAAAGGTAAGCATTCAGGTTTTGCTTTTGTTCTGAAAAAATTCTTAGATTGAGGGGGGTGTGGTTTTCATATATGAGGCGAGGGAAAGGAGATGGTTTTCTTGCTCAGGACAGAATCTCTCTCTCTCTCTCTCTCTCTCTCTCTCTCTCTCTCTCTCTCTCTCTCTCTCTCTCTCTCTCTCTCCCTCCCTCCCTCTTCTTCTCTCCCTCTCTCCCTCCCTTTCTCCCTGCCTTCTCCCTCTCTCCCTCCCTTTCTCCCTGCCTCCCCCCCTTCTCTCTCTCTCTCTCTCTCTCTCTCTCTCTCTCTCTCTCTCTTCTCTCTCTCTCTCTCTCTCTCTTTCTCTCTTGTTCTCTCTCTCATACTCTATACACACACAAAGAGAGAGACAGAGACAGGGAAACAGAGAGAGAATCATATGAGGGATTACCTTAGTCCAGTTTCAAACTTCCAGCTTTCTAATTAGGGATGAGTACTTAACCAGTAGTCATCAGCTCTGATGTCAGTGACTTACTGTCAAAACCTCCCTTCAGTTTCACCATCAGTAAAATTAACCTAAAGATATTTGTTAAGAATATCTCATGGGGAAGCTTTATCAGGTTTATGTCCTGGGTTTCTTGTAAGAAAGGTATTTCTTGTTTGACTTTTGTAAATATCAATACCTAATACAAGGAAGTAGGAAAGGAGAAAGTGATAGCTTAGTAATAGAAAAACACCAATTGATATTTCCAATCCTTTTTAGCATTTGAAATTAGTTATAGCCTGCAGTAGAAAAGATAGCATGTCATTCAAAACTAACCCTACACCTAACAAGTAGAAAAGAGAGAGAGAGAGAGAGAGAGAGAGAGAGAGTGAGAGAGAGAGAGAGAGATCTAATTGCAAAGCTTTGAGACTTCTGTTCTAACACCAGTATTAAAAAGGACAGGTCTCAAGAAAGGGTAATGTCTAACAACCTGGAGAGTAAAGTTTATAATCTATAAATAGAACAGGCTTTAAAAATACAGTTTGGCATACAGAAACTTCTAAAGATTTTACACTCCTAGACCTATAGCAGCTGTATTTGTTAAATAAAAATCCTTGTATTTAACCTGGTAAGTGGAGAGAGAAGAATTTCTTAGCTGATGGATTCTTACTGCTTGAATTTTGTCCCTGAAAGTTCTATTCCATACCTGGGCATTTGAGAGCTCCCCTCTTCCCCCTAACCCCCTGAAAAAAGATCCAGAACTACTTCTGTATATGCCTTTGAAGAGTTCTACCCAAAGAAACTCCTCCAGGCATGGTGAAAGAGCCACACACAAAAATGCACACCTTAAGGGATGCCTTTTATTTCTTTTTGCATCATTATGAGCTTATGGAGTGCCCAAGGAGCACATAACATTGTAATTTAGCACAGAGGGTAGCCAAGTAAAGGGGGCATAATTGACATAAGAAAAGTGAAGGTGGAGAAAGCAGAAAACATTGCCTTTAAGCTAATGTCTTTTGGTCAGGCATTACAAATGTTTTCTTTTCTTTTCTTTTTTTTTTTTTTTCAGAAATCATTAGAGCCAAAATACATCCAGTGGTCCTGTCAACAATTCGTGCCATGCCCTTTCTGATGCAGGAACTCCTTTCTTCTATTCCTTTTCTTTCTCTGCTATCAGAACACAATCATCTGACTAGAACAAGTCCCACAAGTTAACTCCACGGACGTAAATTTCCATGAAAAACAGCAAAAGGAAACAGAGGAGAGATACTTTATATAAGTTCTAAATCATTGATTAAATTCCTTCTATTATTTTAACAAAATTATCTTTTCTGTTGTTAATAATCACAGACAAAAACAAATATCTTAATATGCAAAAGGTGAAAAGAGGCTAATATAAGAAATTGGACAGCTATGTAGCAAGTAGATAGAGCACTGGGCTTCAGGAGAACCTGAGTTCAAATCGAACATCAGATAATTACTAGTTGTATGACCCTGAGCAACTCATTTAATCCTGTTTGCCTCAGTTTCCTTATCTGTAAAATGAGTTAGACAAGGAAATGGCTATCCACTATAGTATATTTTCCAAGAAAACCCTAAATGGAGTCACAAAGAGTCAGATACTGATGAATATCAACAATAAAATAAGAAACTGAGATTTTATATTTTGTAGTTTTGGTCTATTTATATTATATATGTGTCTTCATTATCTCTATTCTAATATACATTATAAATACATACATTAAAGTTGTCTCTATTTATTTGGCTTCTCATGATTTCTTTTAAGCCCTGAGCATGCACATCCACATTTATTCTCATTGCTATGTATGAATCCTTTAAGGTCTCAAGAGTAGCTACTGAAGGATAAGTATACAAGAAGAGATTTCATTTCACTGAAACAAGGAAATTTAAAATGGTCACATCTCCCTGTCCTAATTGATAGTCATTGGGCACTCTAGAAGTGCATGGCTTTTACTGGTGCCTGCACCACTTAAAAACATACTAGGATGTGTGGCTTTCCTTGCCAATAGTGAGAGACTAATTTAGTGCTAATTGTTCAGTGTTGTCTGAAACACCTCCCTACCTATGCTTAGCACACTGTTGGAATGCTTATTCTGAAAACATACATATTTATTTGCTTTTTGATTCATTTACATTCTACATTTATGCCCTCCCTCACTCCAATGATATTAATTACCAAAGCTTGAGAGGGTACTTGGAACATACAGACTCGTCTCCTGGATCCGGATAAAACATAGATAACCTCCCATAATGCCCTGGATTTAGCAACAACATAAAGGGCAACCAAAAACTCTTGGAATATTCTGTGGTTTTCAGGTGTGCAATTACTTCTCTTTAAAACTTCTTTGATTTAGATTTTCTTTAAAAAATAATAATAGTAAAACATTTTCCTATATATTTCTATGAAAGTTGTGCTCTTGTAGTATAGAGAGTGATAAATAAAAAGAAATTATAGTGTAAAATGATCCTACATTGTTCATGTCTAAAATGAAAACAAGAACTATTTTGATGTTTCAATAATATTAAAAATAATAATAGCATTTATATAGCACTTTAAAGTTTGCAACATAATTTAGATGTATTATCTCATTATATCCCTCATTGCTCCCTTGGGAGACAGGTACTATTATTTCCATTTTACAGACAAAGGAACTGAGGCTGAGAAAAATTAAGTGAATTGGCTAGGTCACACAGCTATTAAATGTCTAAAGCCGAATTTGAACTCTAGTCTTTCTAATGCTAGATCTGGCATTCTGCCACCTAACTGTCTTTAATGTTTATAAAACATCACATATTTACTTTACATGGTTATTTCAGTTGATCCTCACAATAACCTTGGGATGTAGGCGCTATTATTGGCCCCATTTTATACATGAGGAATCTGAGGCTGTGAACAATTAATGATTTGTATAGGACCACACAACTATTGGTAGTAAGATTCATTCTGGTCTTCCTCAATGTAAGGCCAGCACCTTATCCACAGAACCACCCAGCTGCTAAAATGCAAAGACCAACAATCACCATTGTTTCCAGCAAGGCACCAAACCTATGGGTAGGCTTACCCAGATTTTTATTCTGATCTTAAAATTGGAAACAACCCACAAAGCACCTATTTTCCAGTTCATTTTATCTGCAGAATGGAAGAAAGAATATCTATGCATTTGTTGAAGGTGGAATTTTGAACTAGAACTTCATCAAATAACATAATTTTGCCCAATGAACTTCCCTTCCCAAATATAAATGCTGTGTTCCCTTTTGCCAAAGGTTTAAGAATTGCCAAAAGAACTTCAAAATGTTCAGATGATCTTGAAGATAGGCTTTTGACTTTGGTGTACCCGCAATGAGATGTGTTCTCATAATAACTCCAATTCGGTTCTATTCACATCACTATGTATTTATTAAAGCATTCTTCATATTTGAGGCAATGGGAATAGAAACATGAAAAATCCTATGCTCATCATTATGATAAGTCTGGTGTTCTGGCTATCCTCCACGACAGAAAAAAATAGCTGGGTGTGACAAAGCATAACACTGGGCCAGCTAGAGATAGAGCTTTATCAAGAAAGAATGCTAGATTTACAATAGGAATTCCCAGGTTATGACCTGGGGCAAACTGTTTCAAAGTTCTAGTCTTCATTTATAGTTTCCTCATCTATACAATTAGAGTTGTGGTCTATGTGATAACTAACCTTTTGACTAACTTTAACATTCTAGAAGTTCTCATTCCCAATTCAAAGCTGTCTCCATGAATCATACATTTTACACCCATGTACATACATATAACATGTAAAAGACATACATGTTTTCTCTTGCTTCTATTTTTTTTCAATTGCTATATCAAAGTTTTGAGTGTTTGTGAATCTTAGGATACTCTATACTGAGACTTGACACAGCATGATCCAATGGCATCTGAAACCAAAACACCTACCATAGAACAGATTCTGAAAGGTTGTTTTTTTTTTTTTTTTAATGTCATGGGTTCCCT
Organism: Antechinus flavipes; assembly: GCF_016432865.1. NCBI lineage: Eukaryota > Metazoa > Chordata > Mammalia > Dasyuromorphia > Dasyuridae > Antechinus > Antechinus flavipes. Next base: position 178,114,816 of record NC_067398.1, read on the forward strand.
TCTCAAAACTAAGTTTTTATGTGAATAAAATAAAATAAGTAGGATTACAAAGGAAATTGATTATATTGAAAAATGGTTATCAATTTCTAAAGTTAAAGAAAAATTCATGAAGCTTTAGGTAAGAAACACTGAATAGAAAATAGGATTTGAACCCTACACTAGACATTTTTCATCAGAGACAATACCTTTGACAAGCATATTTCTCCCTGTTTTAAGCCTCACTTGATTTTAATTATCAGAGTAGTAGCAAACAAATTATTTCTTTCCTGTTTAGGAACTTTATACAACTTTAGCATATAGAGGAAGAACTTTATTGGAGAAGGCATTTTAAGGCCACTTTTTGCTTTTCCAAATCTAATATCTTTTTTTAAATAGTCAACTAACTATAATTATAATGGGATCTTACATTCTTTCTACCTTTAGTGTGTGGCTATAAAGATTTATATAATATCATTTAAAAAAAAAAAAACCTACCTCTCTCCTACATTATCATTAAGAACATCATCTCTACCTGTATAAATTATTCTCAAAAATGAGGGAATAAATGAAAAAGGTCAGTCGTTATTGATATCTCCCTGACTACTATTTTTAGAGAAATAATATCCATGATTTCCCCCAATCATTTGATATCTCATTCTCCTTTTCCTGCTCCTTTTTATGGGATAGAATCTATACCTGTAATTTCACTAATATAAGAAACTCCTGGGTGAGGAATTTTTTTTTCTACCAAAGTACAGCATCTCTTATTCAGTACCAATCATTTTACAGAATTGTCTAGAGTGCTTACAGGTTAACTGATTTGCCCAGGGTCACAGAGTCAGTGTGAGATAGTGCAGCTGGTTATCCTCAATACTTCTTCTACTCTCTTTAATAAAAATAAATAATAATACTCTGTTTACATAATTCTTAACAGCTTATAGAGCTTTTTTACATATATTTTCATATAATGCAGAGGTAGAAGTCACTTTTTAATATCGTCTCATTCAATCTCATTTTCCCATTTAGAAAGTTGAAGTTGGGAAAGGTAAGGTCACTTTCCCAAAGTCAAAGAGCCAAATCCAGTGAGCACCACTAGACCATAGTGGCTCTCTCTTTCTATTCTCCCAATATACATTTGCAAGTTGAGTATATCTATACAGACATCTATACCTGGACAACTAATTGAGGCAGTGAGGCACAGGGTCTACAAAATGAGTTAAAATTTAGCCTCAGATATTTCCTAGCTGTGTGACCATAGGCAAGGCGCTTAACCCTATTTGTCTCAGCTTTTCATTTGTAAAATCAGCTAAAGAAGGAATTGGCAAACCATTCTAGTGTCTTTGCCAAGAAAACTTCAACAATGAGCTGGGCACAACTGAAATGACTAAACAACAAAAATACCTGTACATGCCAAATCACCCTTCTTGGATCATAGGACTGGAATAATCCTCAAAGGACTTTTAGTCCAATATCCTCCTTTTACAGACAAGGAAATCAAGACCCAAGCAGGTTAAGCACCTTGCCCAATTTCACATGGGTCATAAATGGCAAAGCCTGGATTTGAACTTTACCACATAACTCTATATTCATCAGAAAAGTCCAGACATGCTCTTTCCACTATGTTATTAAATTTTAAGTTATTCTCTAAGCAGGGACAATGTTTTATTCATCTTTGTGTTTCTCATGATGCCCACATATGCAATTATTTGGTAAATGTTTCTTGAATAAAAGAATGCAATTGAACTGTAAACCATATTGGCAGTAACTATGCTTAAACTTTTCAACAGATTTGATCCTCACCGCAATCTTGTGCAGCAGGTAGCATAAGTACACAAGTCTTTTTAAATCTTGTTTACAAAGGAGAAAATAGGTTGTGACTGTTAGAGTCACATGGGAAAGGATAGAGTTGGAGCCCAAACCAAAATTCTCTCCACTATATTATCCCGTTTTCCTTTTTCCAGGTCCCCTTTTGATAACTGGCACACATCTGTGGATATTTGGCAGAGTTTAGGAAGATAACCAGTAGACCCAGAGCAGAGGAAAACTAAACTTTTGTGGGAATAGAAAGAGAGTCTAGGGCCTCCTTAGCATTGGGCTTCCACCAACTGACCTAACCAGCTGGACAGGGGAAAGGCTGAGTGGCATGGGAAAATATGGGTGAGACTTGTGCACTTTCTAATCTAAATAAACTTTGGGCAAAACTCATGCTCTCCATAGACCCAGATAAGCCTTATGAAGAGATTTCAAAGTGGGATGCCAAAGCAATCTATCGGTGCTTGCTTTTAAAAAAATGAAGGTGTGAAAGAGAAAAGTACAAATCTGCATGACTTCCCCTAAAAGTTATTAATTATCCGCATTGTGAAATACCTGAAAACCATTTGTGATTTCTTTATGATTTATTTTTTAACAAAATTCTGCGTTGGTGTTAAACAGATTTCCAACCCTCAACAAACCAGATGGCTAATCCAAAATTATTACATGAAATATGAATAGGAAGCTCAGAGCTGTATTCTGCAAAAAGATAATGAGTATTTTTCGGCCTTTATAACTTAACAAATAAATTACATTTCTATTTCACTGGTATCTACTTTTAAATTGTAACAAATAGTTCCAGTGATAATTACCAAATGTCTATATTTAGTGAAAACTAGCACATGTGTATAATAAATAATAGCACAATTTGATATTTCTGAAGTGCCTGTTTCTCTCGATATAGACATTTGGTAATTATCACCAGAGCTGGCATGTAGAGAGGTGTTTAGACAATTTTAAAAATGCATATTGCTTACTCAATAGAAGATGCGCTCATTACATTTGGTTATGAAAATCCATATCCAGGTATTTTTACAGTAAGATGGGTTCTTGACCTGGCGGATATTAAAGCAGACATAAACATTTTGGCTTAGTGGCCATAATCACTGCATTTTAGGATCACTGCTCTAGACGTGACTGACAAATCGCTTGCTAATTTAGTAGTGGTCCCAAAGTGGAATAATTGTGACCCTTCAAGCCAAAATGTTTACTGCCCAAGTGTTATTCTTGTATCTTGGCACAAAACACTCCATTAATTCTGCCTTGCTCTGTCTGCCTCCTGCATCTTTTAGTATCAACTTATTGTAAGGCTGGCAAAGAGCAACTTCCAGCAGAGACAAGCTTAGCACAGCTTGGCCAGAGTGAGGATGCTTTTGGCTCATCACCTGGTAGAACTGATGGCTGTGGAAGGAAAGTTTTCTTTTCAGTTCAGGTAATCAGCAAGAGTCTGAGCAGACAGCAGATGAGAAGTAGACTTGCTTGTTTCAACCCATTTTAGTAACTGGCCAATTCTTGGCATAAACAGCTCCTATAATAGCACAGGGATGCAGGTGAGGCATTGATGACTATATAAAACCATGGGCTACAAAATTAGCAACATAGATCAAAGTGATGGGAATTGGGGGAAAAAACAAGGGAGGTACCAAAGGACAGTAAGTGGTGACATAGGCTTACCTAACTCACCACCACTGCCTGGAGAGTAGCAAATGTCATCAATGGGCAATGAATGTAGCTGAAGCTAAAGAAAAAGAGATTGATGGAAGAATTAAGATATAAACAAGACCATGAAGAATCAAAGTACAAAAAGTTCAAACTCAGAAAATCAGTAGCACCAAGAATTAAAATCTACTCAAACAACATACTCAGACAACAGAAGAAACTCATAGATAATTGAGGGGTAAGGGATCTTAGAGTCATCTCATAAATGTCCCTTATTTATAGCTAATAGAATCAAGACTCAGTCAAAGATGAGAAATAATTTCTCCAAGATCACACAGCCAGCTAGTAACAAGAGTGAGTCTAGAACCCAACTGTCTTTGCTTCCAAGCCAGTGCTATTTTCCATTTATATATTTTTATTTTATTCTTTATCTTAATCTTTATCTCTTTATCTTAAATCTTTCCTTTCAAATCTAACTCCAAACTTGTTCCATTTAAGAGGCACTCAGTTGTCAGAAGTTTCAGTGAAATATTCCTTAGATGGATTATTCACTTTCCTTTTGTACAAAGTAGAGATCACAGAGATAAATAGAAGGGACTTTAGAAATCATATTGTCCAAACAAGAAAAATACTGACCAGGTTAAATGAATTTTGAAGGTCACGTAGCTAGAGAGGGCAGAGCTGGATCTCCAACTCATATTTCCAAGAACAGTTTGCTCCAATAACCATGAGGGCAGGTGAAGCTCTTGAGCTATAGAGCACATACAGCTTGGACAGACATCAGAGACACCATTCATTCACTGCACCCCAAGTCATCAGCGGGGAATTTTGTTCTACCATTGGACTTTGAGAATTGGAGCTAATGATGTGCAACACTGCCTCACGTGAATCTAAGTGACTCATTAATCAAAATATTATCCCATGGAATCATTAGTTCTCTTCAAAAAGGAGCAACACTAAGTGACTAAAACAACAACAATTGATACATGTCAAGTAGAATAGGGATAAGAACCTGATAAGTAAGAAGCTCAGGTCAGTGGAGAATGGGGAATTGAGGCTGTGTTGGAGACAAACCCCAGTATGGACTATTGCCAAAAAAAAATAGTATATGATCCATATTCCTAATAGGTTGATCATATAACTTTTGGGATTATGTCACCCTCCCCTACCAACTAACAAAAGACCAAATTATGTATGTTGGAGACCATGATCCTAAAGCAAATACCAAACAATGAAGAGAGATTCATTCTGTGGGTAGAATTCAGGGCTTGCTGATAGGAAAATGAGTTCAAATTTGGCTTCAGATAATTGATCTTGGGCAAATAATTTAATTCTCTTTACCTCAGTTTCCTCTGGAAAAGGGTACTATTCCAGTATTTTTACTAAGAAAATCCCAAATGGGGATATGAAGAATTAGATATGATTCAAGAATAACAACCAAAAACACAAACTTTAAAGCCAAAGAGTTGAAGGAGCTACTATCAAATTCACACTAGGGAAAAAACAAAAATAAAATTCCACATGCTAGCTTTTGCAATTGAAAAGCAATTCTATACAATTTGCAAGATGAACTAGAAACCTATAAATATTCTCATTCAACTATCAAATCTTACTGGGCCAATTTCTGTGTTACTGGGCTTTTAATTAATAATGTCAGGGTAGACATTCTATCTTGTCCACAGTTCTACAAGCTTACCTGTTCCCAGATGTTCCCCTCCCTGTTAGTAGCATTACTGAGAAAAATTCTTCCTTATTAGAATTTTGTCAGAAAGCACAGTTAATAAAAACCATTTTCACTAAAAGAGTATTTTCCAATGATGGTTTTCTTTTTTATTAGAAGATGATACCATTTTAATTTAAATGTAAAATATTTTCCAGTAATCATAAATAATATTAATAACAATAAGCATTAGCAATGAAAAGACTGCATTTTTGGAACCCTGAAATCAGTCCATTAAAATGGGGTAAGCCAGTGTTGAAACAGTTCAATATTAAAGCTTTTTGTGATTAACATAAGCATGTCTTACTCTTGATAAAGTATCTATCATCTTTGCTTTTTCCATTTTCACTATCCATATAACAACTTTACAAATTCAATAAGGAAAGGGAGGGAAAAGGCACCAGAATTTTTGCCCCCAACAATCTTAGCAGTCTTTAGTTAGGCATTTCTTTTGATTCCACAAATGGAAAAGTTCAGCTTATTTAGTTCTTGCAGACCTTAATTGACTATTTTTCTATCTCATTCCAATTAAGTACAAAATCTAAATGATAAATTTAAAAAATGTATATGCATATATTTAAATACATATATTATAAAAATATGTGCATATACAAATATAAGTATTTGTGTTGAGTAGGGTTGCTGCGATCAAATAACTCCTCACCATCCCATCAGCCTGTTTGAAAATGAATATCTCCAGATCATATTGGTCCTCAGAAAACAAATAACCTTCTACTAGAATTCAATTCTAAGTCTTTCCTTAGATAGCATGATATTACCTGCCAGAGTTTGATCCCTACCAATTTAATTCTCAAGAACTTGGGGCCACCTCCACAGCAAGATGAAGAAATGCTATAAAAAAAAGTCCTCATAACAATGGTAGATTAGGAAAAAAAAAAAAAGTGACCAGATCATGATGCAATGAAAATGAAGATAATCCTTGTACTCCATTGTTATCCATTCAAAGTTAAAAGATCCAGGGTTCTTAACTTGGGCTTAAGCTTTTTAACTTAGTTTTTTAACAATATATTTTGATAACTACATTACAGTATTATCAATTTTCTTTATAACATTATGCATTTTATCCTATATTGTAAGTGTGTTGTTCTAATAAGGTTTCCATAGATTTTGCCAGACTGTTAAACAAATCCAGGACTCAAAGAAGTTTAAAAACTCTTGATCTAGAGGTAAGTGCTTTACATGGAGGATTAACCAAAGGTCAATCTTTCAGGATGAAGTGCAGATAGTTGCAACCTGTACCTTTGAAAGGAAACTCACATCATTAAGATCACCAAAGAAATACATACTTGTATTACTTTCAAGAACAAACAGTAAATAAATAGGCTGGCAAAGTCATTCATTCATTTCTTAATTCAAACTGATGCCAATGAGGAACCCTTAGGGGATCTGTCTTAATAAATGGTAAGAGTGATTTGCAATTAGCACATTAATTGCTTGTATATAAAATTGCTGCTTCTTAAATGCCTTAAGGATGCTTGAAAACAGTTTTTGTTTTTCAATATTTTAAACATCCCAGTGAAATCTTGCTTACACTATTAACTTACACTATTGATTAAGGCAACATTTTCTAGGCAAAAATATATTTCACTTAACTTTTGTCCAAATGACCTCAAACTCCTACTTAGTGGGATTTCTAAAAGTTTTACTGTATCTCAAAGCCATTGCCCCCAGCACTCTCCTGTTAATAACTTCTAATGGTAGAAAAAGCTACTGTTCTTTGTTGGGAAGGCTTTCACCAATATTTCCTCTAAACTTGCTAAATTTTATTCTACTACTTTAAATTGCATCAATTCCTGTAAATCCTCTTTGTCTTTTTCTCTTTCACATATATTCATGTACAGCTGTTCTTTCCTGACCCTTTCTTTAAAATCTTCTCTACCCACTTGGTTGGTGTGTGATAGATATTTATCATCAAATAATCAGTACAGCCAAAAATATTTGCCTTTTATATTGAAAATTAATCTCCTATTTCAGAAGCTTAGTGGTGTAGAAGTTGAATAGGATTTCTGATTAGTGGATAGCTAGAAGGGTTCAGCTTTTTTTAATGCCCAGAGGAAAGATGACAGGAACTGAGATATTGGCACTCCAAGCAATTTGGGAGAGCTCCCTAAAAAGTGAAGGAATAAAAGTATTAATACTGGAAATGAATTAACAGATTAATGGTAATAACTTGTCTTTTAAGTATCCCTCCAGTTTTTCTTTGACATTTAACTATTTTTGGTGCCATTTCCTTCCTTTTCTTACCTGTAGATTACACTATTAAACCCCAATACTGAGATATTATTTTTTTTTCTAGCAAGACCATCAAACACAAACAGGACTAAAATAGATCTGGCTTATAGCCTCTCTTACAGAAGGTTTTACAAAACTCCTTCATAATATTTCCAAGGTATTTTTTTTTCTCTTGGGGCACTAAGTTTTTAATTTTTTTAAGAAAACTTGTTATTTTTAAATATATGTAAATGAGAACAATTATACCTTTTTCTTAGAGGTGAGAAGAATCAAGTTTGTCCAAAAACTGTGGTATATTCAAGAGCAGCTGAGGTGAGTGGGAGGGAGGGGAAGTCTTCTGAGGCCGCCTTGTGGTTTTACTGCAAAGCTCAGGAAAATAGAAGCTTTCTATGCCTTAATAAATGTGGGCCCTATGTCATTCCCCCCATAAACATGGGTACAGTCCTGCACCCATATAAAAACCATAGATCTAGTTGACTTTTTTGTGTGTCCATCCACACACCTAGACCCCAAAACCATGACCACAGGCCTCTCTTTAGCAGGCTCACATCTTGTACTGTTTGCCCTGTGATTTGGAAAACCACATGTAGCCTAAACCTTGGACATAACTTCCATATAAAAAAATTTATTTACAATAACCCAATGACATTTTCAATGACCATTTGCCCAAAATAGCAAGACTGTGTTTTGATTTCCAAATCTTTTTTAAACATAGACAGATAGAAAGGCAGAAAGAGGTGTTTTCCTTTCTTGGCTTAGGAGGGACATCAAAAAAATCATGTTCCCCTTGTAGGATATCGTTGAAAACATGCTTAAGGGAAAACATGCTATAAGATTTTAGCATGTTTTCAACTAAGTTTTAAAAAAATTTCTTAAGTACCTGCTATGTGTAGAGTTCTATACTTTGGGCTAGTGGAGGAGGAAGTTTCAGATATGTTTTTGTCGATTGTTCTTTGACAACCAAGACATCAGGGAGGTGATGCCATGCTGTGTGAGTGAATTGGATTTGAGTGAGACAGGGCAAAGTCACCTGCCCTCTGGAACCCTCTGGAACCACCTGGGTCCAGTGGCCAATATAGATCATGAGGACTGGATGCAGTGGGGAGTCCTTGGACTTTTTAAGCCAGGATTTTTAACAGATCTGTTTGACTGAGGCAACTGCCTATTCTGTAATTAAAGCTAGAAAAAAAAAAAAAAAGAAATGAAGTAAAGCCTTTTTTTTTTAACCTAATTAAAAAAATAATCAATCTGGCAGGCAAAGACCCTCAAAGTTTCTGGCCAAAACAGAAGCAATTGTTATTTAGATGTGAGGTAAGCTCATGATATTCATAGTCTAATAAAGGATTATAGGATCATAGATTTGGAGACCAAGGAGACCTATAGTCCAATCTGATTATAGTTAAGGAATTAGGTCCATTAAGATGAGATGAATTGTCCAAAGTCACACAAGTAAAATAAGCAGCAAAGTGAGATTTGAACTCATCTCCTATTCCCAGATCCATGCAGCTGAGAAGTCAGTCAGGCAACAAACATTTATTAAACACTTATTTGTGTTGCTATTTTGGGCAAATGGCTCTGTGTTAAATATTGGGTAGATGTCAGTCAATAAATATGCATTAAGTGGCTATTATATCCCAGGCACAGTGTTAAATGCTCAGGATACAAAGAAAGGCAAAACACATTTCCTGACTTCAAGAAACTGACAATATAATGGAGACAAGTTGGAAAAAAGCTTAATGCAAGCAAACTATATACAGAATAAATAGTAAATAATCCTCAGAAAGAAGGAACTGGAATTAAGAGGTACTGGGTGAAAAGGCTTTCTGATGTGTAGATTTTTAACTGGGATTTGAAGAAAGCCAGGAAAATTACACAGGGAAGATGAGGAGGGACAGATAGAGAAAATGCTTGTATAGAAGATATAAAAAACTCTATGAAGGATAGTGTGACTGAAATGAAGAGTTCACAGAAAGGGAAGGTGATGAAGACAATTATAATGTATGAAGCAAGTAGAAGGCAGGGAAAAGTAGGGAAGGACGAGACTAGAGTATGAAGAATTTTGAACAGCATTTGGAAAATCTTGTTTCATACTAGAGGTAACAGGAAGCCAGGGTAGGGAGTGAGGAGTTATGGCGTAGCACAGTAAAATGTTCAGGTTCCTGGAAATCTATTTAGGAAAATCATTTTGCCTCTCAATGGAGGATAGAATGGAGTGAGGAAGTCTTGTGGCCGACCAGAAAGCTATTGCAATAATCTGTGAATGAGGATGGTGATGGCAGTGTCAGAGAAGAGAAGGGGACATATTTGAAAGAAGCTGCAAAGATAAAATTGACAAGTCTGATCAACATATTGGATATGGCAGAGGGAAAAGATAGTAAAGAGTCAAAGATGACCACCTTAGACTGGGAAGATGATGACAAATTTGATAGAAAAAGATTCATATTTGAGAAGGGAATGATTATTATTTATTAATGCTTAAGGAGGTTTTTCTGCTAACAGGAAGCATTTGAGTTAGGGAAGAGGAAAAAAGCATAATAAAACTGTGCAAACCAAGTCATGGAAATGGGCAAGTCCATTCTTACAAATAGACCATGTAGTCAGAAAGCAAAAAATCCATTTTGGTAGAAGCATAGAGATATGCATGGAGAGAATAGCAGGAGAAAACTGAAGAGCTAGTATAATACCAGATTGTAGAGAGTCATGAATTCCAGACAAAAGAATTTGAATTTAATTTAGTAGGTAATAAATAGAAAGCTGAAGGGACCTGAGCAGATAATAGTGGTATTAGTAGTTGTGATAGCTATAGTCATAGTAGTAGTGGTAGAAGTAGTAGTAATAGCTATCAGACTCTGTGCTAAGTCCTATATTTCATTTGATCCTCATAACAACTCAAGTAAAGGGGAGAAGGAGGTGCTATTATTATCCCCATTTTATAGATGACACAACTGAGTTTGCCATCCTCAAACATTTCAGAGGCAAGAAGAATGTTTAGAGGCATAATTTCAGGGGAGTTGAAAAGAATAAAGATAGAAGACCTGATAAGAGAATATTACAGCAGTCCATAAAAGAGGGTCTATTTTAAATGTTTGATTGTAGGAATCAATGGAACAGAACAGAGGATAAAAATATCATATACCTTTCTCACACATACCTTGGTGTCTATTCCAAACCTCTTGACACAAGTTGCTTTCACCTATTCCCCTCCTCCCCCTCAACAAGAGATCTTGAAACAAAACTGAAGCCATCCATCACTAGCTCCCACTTTCTGCCAACTCTATAACTCAAATCTTTTTTATATCCTCCCTCATTATATCTTCCTTTGTTTCAGACTTTAAAAAGTGGCCCTTTTAATGTCCAAGGCCAATCCCTCTTGTGTCTGTCATCTTATACCCTTTTCTCTCTAAGTGTCTATCCCTTCAATTATCCTTTCTCTCATTTAAAAAAAAATATTTTCTTGTCCACTGACTTTTTCTCTTTTGCTATCTAGAAATAAGATTAAATGTTCTCACCCTTAAAAAAATCTTCATTTAACCTTACTATTTCATCAAGTTATCATCCTTTTTTTCTCCTTCCTTTCACAAATAAACTCATAGAATAATTGCCTTTCAACAACTATTTTCTTAGCTCCCACGCACTTCTCAGTCCTTTTCCTTTTGAGTATAGTTCATGACCTATTACTTAACTGGAGCTTCTTTCTTCAAGATTTCTAATATTCTGTTTTGCTAAATCCAATGGTCTTTTCCTACTACTCAAACTTCTTGGCCTTTCTGCAGAGAGATTGTGTCACAATTCATAATGTTCCTAAACACTATTTCTTCCCTATATTTTCTTGTCACTTCCCTTTCCTAGTTCCCCTCCTATCTGTATCACCACCTTTTCAAAGGATCATAGCATCGTAGTTAAAGAGCTGAAAGAGATTTTAAAGGTCATTGAGTCCAAAATCCTCATTCTATAAATTTTATAAAAGCTATAAGACTTGTTCAAAGCTACCCAGGAAGAAGGGTCAAAGCCAAGATTCTCAGTCTCTTTTGAAAGATTTTAATCCATGTTAATCATCTATGTGTGGATCTGAACTCTACACTAGACATTTTCGTCAATGACAACACCTTTAACAAACATATTTCTCCTTTTTTAAGCCTTACTTGATCTTAATTATCACATGCATGTCATGGTATCACCTCCCTGATGATGAAGGACAAACAACCCACTTGTGAGTAAAACTGGCCTAGAGCTGATCAATTGGAAAACTTTCTTCCATTCTCTCTCCCTCTTTCCAACTCCCAGTAGGATAGAAGTTCTTTGAGGGCAAGAACTAGGTTTTTATTGTTTTTGTCTTGTCTTCCTATCCCAGGAACCTAAAATATTATCGGGCATATAGTAGTCACTTAATAAGTGTTTATTGAATTAAATAGTCAAAGAAAACTACAAATATTGATCAAAGAAGACCACATAATGATATAACACAGATGAACCAAAAGAAAGGGGGGGAGGGAGAAATATAACAAATTCAGTTTTACACATTGAGTTTGTAAAGTTAGTGGGACAGCCAGGAAGAGATGTCCCATAAATAATTGGGAATATAGATGATATAGCTTAAGAAAAGAGGTCGGGCTAGGAACTATAGATTTGGAAATTATCTATATTGAACTACTCATAGACTATAGAGGTAATAAATTGCTTCCTCTTCTGAACTTACAAATCACTGAGGTGACTAAATTAAGAGTTACTGATACAAGGAAAAGAGTAAAGTTAATGTAAACTTTTACTTTTACCTACAATTGCATAAGTAGACCTGAGAAGTATCTCAGCAATTAATTTAAAGATGGATTTCTCCTATACTGAGTTTTATGGGATAGTATTACAAAGAATTATTTCAGATGCCAAAATCATTTCAGATACATACATGCGCAAAGTAGTCTAAAAAATTAATCTTGAAATGTATTCAAAATGTAAAGTATAAGATTCATTATCATTAATTAACATGTAATAAAAACCACTGACAAATTTGTGGGGGGGAGGGAGATTAAGCTTTGCATCAGCCCTCTATACTACAGCATTTTTTCTTCCTTAACTGCCACAGCTGTTTCTGATTCCTTGACCATTGTTTTCTTTAGCAACCAAGAAGTTTGTTTTTGGTTGTCATTTTCTTATATTCTTAAACTATTTGCAAGAAACCAAATTCTAATTTCTGCTTTAGGTGCTTTTCATATTAGCTAGTAGTAATAAATGGACTGCTATGCTTGCATTCTGAACTAGCTTAAGTTAAATTATTTCTAGGATTGTTGGATTTTTTTCCCCTTCTGAGGAAAAACAAATCCCAGATCCTAAGGCGGTAATAAATTGTTTCACTTACTATATTGTTTAATTCAGTTTGGTTACAGAAAAATCTTAATATGAGGAAAATAATCCATCCCATTATTACCCTGGAGAATTGGGGATTTCTCCCTTACCCCAAATCAAATCAACCATTCTTCAGGGTAATAGTGGCTGGATTATTTTCCTCATATTAAGATTTTTTCTGTAACCAAATTCTAATTTCTGCTTTGGGTGCTTTTCATATTAGGTAGTAAATAAACAAACAAACAAAAATACTGAAGTCAAAGGAAAACAGTTAAACATGAAAAATCAAAAGCAGTTGAGCAAGTTCAGAGTGGAGGGGGAAAAAACAACCTAAACCCCCCAAATTTTCTCTTTGAAGAAGTAGAGTGTTTAGGTCTTTATAATGGAGAACCTTCTATTTAAAAGACTTAAATGCTATATTGAAACATTTTACACAATATGAGTTAGCTGAAGGCATGTATCTGTAGATTTGATGGATTTACTTAAAACTGGGTAGAAGGATGAAAATAGGAATTCAGTAATTTACAAAAGATAAGTAGAAGAGTGTCAATCACATCTCCCTTGGTAGAGCCTCCACACTTCTCTCTCAAGCTCTGGCAGACCTTACTCAGCATACCTGGTGACAAGCCCAGCATTCCTGACTTTCTACCCCAGAGAATTGAGTTCTCCTACATGCTCCTTCTCTGTTGGGATAATGGCAAAATCCATCACCTCCAAGGGCTTATCTCTCTGTCACAATTACTGCCATAATGCCCTCTGGAATCACATAATTAACTCTGTCACTAGAAAATACTATTTATGCTTTTAGAAATATCACTTCAGTCCCTGTACTTGATGACCCGACCTCTGCTAATAGTAACCCTGCTGATTTTGTTTTGAGGTATGATTGTAATCCATCTGATAGGGATGATTATGAAATTTATCTGTAATGGGGAGAAAGCTAAATCTTGTGAGGAATTGACAATCATAGAACTACCCTAATATGTCACAAACCCAGACAACATTTTTGTAAATAGTAAAGCTCCCAAATTTGAATTACTTCTTCCCCCTAGGTGGGAATAGTTTTTTTTCCTTTCCCTAAAGAGAAATAATTTTGGAAATGGTATAATTTTACACCAAATAAATGAAACAATAACATTTGTGAATAAATAGCCTAAAAATGTAATTGTTTTATGTGTCTGCAATGCCTTCTGATAAATTCAAAATCAGACTGTTACTTCACATTTTGAACCAGCTTCTATAAGCATTAGAACAGGTGTGGTAAATAGCATTTCTGGAGTTGAAAAGGCATGGTACAAGTTATATCTCTGACCTATTCTGGCTAGGTGAGTCTAGGTGAGTTCTTTGATTTCTCATTGTCCTACACAGGTGTCTACAATTACAAATTGTTTTTTTTTTTTTAAATGCTGTCCTCTGTTTGCAAAGGAGAGTTTTTTGCTTTTCCTTTTTTCCATCCAGGAGTTCTCTAGAGCAGTGTAATCACAGGTCCAGTCCCTATCACTTCTGCAAGGATTAATTTTAGGTTGTTTTTGTTTGGTTTGTTTTGGATTTTGTGAAGAAAAATAAAATCCAGCTCATGAAAAGGAAATAATTGATTTAAGACTTTTTAGTGCAACCTGTTGATTAATTACCCATAATTTGTCTTTTGAAGAATCACATTCACTGCAGAATCTGTGTTGTCACCTCCCAGAGTGCCTCACTACGAACTTCAAGTTCATGGGAATGACCAATGCAAACGATCCCTGAACTCTTTCCCACAGCCAAATGACAGCTGTGATTCTTTGGCCCCAGCTTGCCTTCTTAAAGCTGATTCAGCAGTAAATTTATGGCATTTCCTGCACAATGTCCCAAGCTGGTTCTGGACATTTATCACTCTACCAATTATCAGAAGATCTATGACTTCCCTATCACTCATGCTAATCAAAATTCCAATTTTCTAGATGGAAGGAGCAACCATGGGTCAAGGAATACTTACTTGAAGTGCTTTCTGATGTCCAGCACCCTTCTTTAAACATAATGACAAAATATTTTCCTTATATTAGCTCATCAGATCTTCACAACAATCTCATCAGATAGGAGTTGCAGATATTGTTATTTTACAAATGAACAACTCAGAATTTAATAGACTTTTCAGTTGTCACAATGATTGTAAGTATTAAAGGCATAATCTAAACTCAAGCACTCTAACTGGGATATTCAATTTCCTATACCACATAACTCAATTATCCTAGGGAATCTTACTTGAACTCTTTATAACAGAAAATTATAGAAAGTCATGCTGTAGTCACAAACATACCAAATTATATGAAGAAATTTCTAAGAAAACTTAGAAAATGCTTCACACACACCCTACCCAAACAGTTTAACTACTTATAAAATCCAAAACTAGTTTTCTAATAATGAGGTCCTTTGAACCAGTCAAAGAAAGGAATTCAGATTTTTCCTTAAAAACATTTTTAAAAATCAGCAGGTCAGTGGTTAAATGTAACATCTTTTCCCGTTTTGTTTACATGTGATATCATGAAGCCAATTACCCACTGAAAAATTACAGGACAACAGATTGCCTTAGTAGCCTCACATAAAAATGTGAGATTATTATATCATAAGTAGTCAGGACAGGTACTAATGATTATAATGTGATATGAAAAAAGGAATTTTTCCTATGCAAAAATATCTCATGCTGGAGATCAGTTACTCCTTCCTATCTGAAACACCAACATTTAAGTAAATAATGGTTTAGGCTGTAAAGGTTAGACAAAGACATTGTCTCAGAAGGACACTGTAAAAATAATACATCTAATATCTGGGAGAAAAGCCAACTGTCCTCTGACCTATCCCTCTCCCCTTAGCACATTAATACAAATGGGGGAGAGGGAAAAGGGTGTTTGTTTTCTTCTCCAAATGGCTAAAGGTCACTTTTGAAGGGCATCTTTGTTCCTGGGCCTAAAGAAATAAGACACCCAGTAAGCAAGTTTCAGCTGAGGGGAAAGGTGAAGATGTTACAGAGAATATATCACTGACAAATCTTACTTAAGTAGGTGGAAGAATATTAGAAAGTTTATGAAGAGAAAAATCTGGAAAAGATATCTACCTGGCATAGGAATCCCAAAGAGCTAGGCCAAGGTGAGCTGTAAAGCATGAATACTAAAGTTAAAATTTTCCAAACAATTTTCTCATCTATAAAATGAGAAATTTAGACTAAATGACTTTTCATTTTCAGCTTTGGATCTATGATTCTACTTTAAGATTGTTCCTAAAGCTGGTACTTTCCTATTTCTTACCACACCTATTATTTCCTTCATTTAGGGAGATTTCAATAGTTAATAAATACCCATTATATGCTAGATGGTGCAATAGATAGAACAGTAGATAGGAAATCAGGAAAATTCCCTTTTGGAGGCTTTTTTGGCAAAGACACTAGAGTAGTTTACCATTTCCCTCTCTAGCTCATTTTGCAAATGAGGAAACTGAGACAAACAAGGTAAAGTGACTTGTCCAGAGCCATATAGCTAGGAAATATATGTAGTTAGATTTGAACTCAGATCCTCCTGACTCTATCCAGAGGCAGCTAACTCTCTCTAGCATATAATAGAGACTTAATAATTGCTTAGTAACACTCTAACCAATTTACTGATATTCTCTGATAAAACACTAGGTAGCTAGTAGAGGCTCAAAAGCAGACTACAGAACTATATGCTGAGAACCATCCAAATTAACTTGAGAGAGATCTTGCATCATAGAGAATGATGTACAGAGTTCAACAACTCTGAACCCAGCCTATGGAGCTATGGAAAGATTACAATTTATATGCATAGCAAATATGCACTTATTTGAATTAAATCATAGAACCTTGAAGTATTGAAGTACTGAAATGAGGTTTCCAGAATTTAGGTCAAAGTTAGTTATGCCTGCCTTGTCCTAGACAACTAAAAGTGATTTTAAAATAATGAGCATTTAAATTATATTTTAAGGTTTTCAAAGCCCTTTATAAATATTATTTATAAAGCAATCCTGGAATTAAGGTCCTATTATTACCCCATATTATAGGTTTGGAAACTGAGGCAGAAAGAGGTCAAGTGATTTGCCCAAAGAGAGATAGCTAATAAGCGTGTGAGGCTAGATTTGAACTCAGGTTTTCCTGACTCCATATTCATTCCTCTACCTACTGTACCTCTAAGTGCTTCTTATGGTCCCTACTGATGTCAATAATTCCCTACTTCTTTATTAGATATCAATACTGAATTTAAAAACAAATGAAAATGATGAAACAAAAAAAGTCTATGAATCAGACTTTAGACAAGCTTATGTCCTTTACGTGGAATCAAAGCATGTGATTCTTAGCAGCAACAGAAGATGACCAAGAACTCTTGATTGTTCTGTTTTAACTTCCAGTCTCATTGTTCCAAGCCTTTAGCAGCCTGAGCTAACTCCAGGGGGGCTCTTTGTCCCGCAGCCATGCCAGAAAGCTCAGACATTCTTGGTCCTCCCATCTGAGCTGTTACATAGAGAGCAGGTTTTGGAGCAGGGTCTTATGGCACGGAGACATCATGACTAGAGCATGATGCTTCAAACCCCCCAGACGTGTTCTCACTTCCACAAATGTTAAAAAATAAATAAATAAATTAGCTCTAAGAGTAAATTATTGTCTTTTTTGGTTCCCATTTTTCTTTTTCTTTTTTTTCCACCCTGGAACAGCACACCTCATATGGTGTTTTGACTTACAGAAAATGGAAATTTTTAAAGAGATTAATCCTGAAATTGCTAATTTGGAAACAGGATGGATTTGCAAAAAAAAAAAAAAAAGTATTTGATTAGAATGGGGGAGGGGTAAGGTTCTGAGAGAAAATAATAAACATATTTACACAGAAACTCTCTTCCTAATTAAAATAAAATGGACCTGATTCCTCAAAATGTCAGTCAAAAAGTCAACAACCCTAAGCAAATTTTTTAAAATTTCGTGGCTTACATATTCAGGGGTTAGTTTAATTTGTAAAGATGAAAACATTTCCATATGAAATAGCATTAAAATTCCTTTAGAATTATGCTAACAAGAACTTAAGAAATATAAATTCACAATTCTAATTCTGCCTTTGTCCATAAGCATTTTGTGACCTTTTGCAAGTCACAACCTTATGAGCCTCAGTTTCTTTATCCATAAATTGAAAAAGCTTAACCCAGATGATCTCAGGTCTCTTCCAATTCTAAAAATTCTGTGATTCTGTGAAATCAGAATTGCATTAATCATATGCCAAGGAATTAAAGTTACAGAGACTGCATAAATCTAAACCTTTTTTATATAATTAACTATTAATGGTAATAAATGACTGAACTAATGTTTTTTGTTGTTTGTTTTGGGGCTTGTTTTGAAGAAATACATGATATAAAAATAATTACTGCCCAAATAATTGCTAGAAGATTTGGGGACTCTTATGGCTAAAGATTCCTAAGGAAAAAAATATATAGATAACTATTAATCAGCTTTGAATCCCCAGCCCACTGGAAGGATCAATGAACAGCTATATTAGGGAAGGAAGAGGTGTGGTTAGGAAGGGAATGAGAGAGGAAGTAGAGGGAGAGATGTGGCAAAATGGAATTTATAGTGAAATCTTGACCAAATCAGAATCGATATTTTGGATTCCCATCTTACATCATCTAAGGCCTTGTTTAATGAGCCCACCCTGATTTCTAGTGGTGATAAAATATAACCCACTCCTGGAGAAACTATTAAGTGTCCAAATGTGAACAAAGAAGATCCCTCACATTCCTACTAAGCAGTGACTTCACAGAAATGTCCAAACGCTCTAATCTGAAATTTATATTTAGTATTTGAATATGAAACGGCCCACGATAAGAGTAGCATTTCAGTTTTAAGGCATACCCCAGCACTAATTGGGGGTTGATTCTGTTGACTGCCCTCCTCTAATACCATGTTTGATCTTGCTTAGGGGTTGTACATTCATGTAACCAGCTACCCTCCCTTTAGATTTAAGATCATTAAGTATTGATATCCCTACTATAACTCTGATAATTTTTTTAAGAGGGTTCTCCTGTCTTGACCCTGGTGAGAGGGTGGAGTTGGGGAGCAATGATTTAAAATTACATATTAAATCACTGAAGAAGAGATTTAAATAAATATTATTTGAATGAATGGGAATAATCATTTCTAAATTTAATTTTTTTATTGTTCCAATAGATTTGGGAAAGAAAATGCCATGGGCATCCAGAGAGAATTATAGAGACTGAATATGAATCTAAGATTAGTATTTTCATCTTTTGTTTGTTTTTTTCTTTCTTTTTCATGTTTTTTTCCCCTCTTTAATCTGATTTTTCTTCCACATGACATATATGAAAATATATTTAAAAGAATTGCATCTATTTAACCTATATCATATAAGATAATGGGAGGTAAGAAAGTGACAGAAAAATCTGAAACACAAAGTCTTACAAAAATAATGTTGGAAACTATCTTTACATCTATTTGAAAAATAAAATTCTATTGAAAATAAATTTAAAGTTTTTTATTGTGAACTTAATTATCACAACAAAAATTGGATTGTATAAGAAACTGAACTTCTCTCACATTATCTTTTTAAAATATATATACATATCTAAATGTTAAATTTAACAAAATAGTAACAAATCACTCCATTTGTTTAGGAATCTCCCTACTCGATTTTTTTTTCTCTATAAGCCCATGTTACCCACTTCTTGAGAGCTTGGAGAGCATCAATTTCACCTTATCCTTTATTTTAGGGAAATATGAAAGATCATCAGCCAAAATATTTCTGTGAGAAAATGCTGTGGAGGGTTTTCTCTGCTTTCAACAATATATGAAGGGGCATTATTCAATTCTGCATTTGCCTTGGCTCGGTGGGGCAGACATTCCCAATATGTACACTTATTATTGCCTGCAAGAGAGAAAGAGAAGAACTGCATATTGCTATGGACATAGCTCTGGAGATGAAAGAGGAAGTATACGAACACAGTTGGCTTGCTAAATAATATCACCAAATGGAACATAGCTATATTTAGTTTTGTTTTTTAAAACAGTTTTGATAATATTGTCTTCTGAAAAGCACTCAACATATATAACTATGACCTAACTACAAGAAGAAAACAATGTAAGGTGTGTGAAGGGGATTTTTATTTTTTAAGAAACAGGAAAAAAGAAAGTGGTCAATCACAGTTCACTGAAAAATGAACAAACAAACCTCCTGAAACTTCAGAATACTTATAATCAGTTTGATGAAAAATATAAATCAAAAAGATCTTATTTATTGGCAAGTTATAATGATCAGAGGGACTTGTGGAATCAAGTATTTGCTCTCTTTGCTTCCACTCAAATGCTTCCTATGCTTTGTTAGTCCTTTGGGAAATCACTGTTTGCTATAAGTTGCATTTTCCTTTGCAGCCAAGAAAACTTATTACAAGATTACACTGCCACTTAATTCAGTATAATTGTAGAAATATGGACAGTAGGGTCCAGTCAGCAAAAACAAAATAAAACCAAAAAAAAAAACATATTTGGTCCAGGGCAGTGAAAGCCTTGTGGATTTTGGTTATTCAGCTATCATGGAATGAAGCCTTCAAAAAGTAATGTTTCTACTGTCTGGGGGTCGAGTTTATTTCTACCAATAGTTAAAATTGATGAAAATCATTCCCATTTTTTTCCTCCAGAGATAACAAACTAAGTAAACATGGGAATGCAGGAAAAAGAGTCTCTATGATATATGTACCTTAGACAAAGAGAAGAAGAGTGAAATAGCAAATTTTTGGCACTCAGGAATTCACTTTTTAGGAAGTCTGTCTCAGTAGTAATGATGTGAAAGTCAACGACTTAGGTGAATAGTCATTTTTCATGAAAATAATGTACTGTGATACATACCTTACTAGACACCTTAATCACTGGGTGTGAATGGGCATTCCTCAATTTCTGTAATACAAAGACATTTTTGAAATAAAGCATTTTAAAGAGCTGCTCACATTCACTCTCATTTCTGATTTGTTCTTACGTGCTTTCAATCCCTGGAGCTCTCACTCACTCTCTCTTCTGACTTATTCTGGCAAAGAACAAGGTGAATCTTTTTATTTTATTTTTTTTCTGATGAGTTATTTTTATCCATTACAAGGCAGCTTCAGGACTCCATCTTGGGTAATAATTGCACACACAGTTAACTTATTCAAAAGGTTAAAAAAAAAAAAAAAGACTACTTAAGTCCCAGTAAATACCAAGCAGTTGGATGAGTCAGACTTATGGGGAAGAAAAAGACAAATTAACAAAATTTATTTACTTTATATGTTCCTGATTACCCCCACTCAGTTCCAATCACTCCTTTATTTGGAGTTTCCTCAGCATTTACCTCTCATAGTTTACATGATACATTCAGAATACAAATAAAGAATGAGTTGTATTGCCAAAGTTCATTTCTAACAATAGTTTAGAACTCAGAACATATTTTCCCATAGAAACAATGTTCTAAGTAGTGCTTAGGGACAGAAAGCTGCTACTTCACCTCACCACAAACATTCCTCTGATCCCCCAAAAGCCTTACTAAGCAGTATTCATTAAATCTAATCCAAAAAATATTTATTATGGAACCTACTATATTCCATGCATTGTCCCAAACATCTTAGAAATATCTCATTTGATTCTTACAACAATCCTGGGCAGTAGCTTATTATACCTATTTTATAGATAAGGATAGATTATTTGGAGATGATTTATAGATGGAACAGAGAAAGGTTAAGTGACTAGGCCAGGTTCATATAGCTAGTAAGTGTCTGAAGAAGGATATGAACTCAGTTCTTCCTCACTTTAGACCTAGAACTCTATCCACTACTAAATGACTGCCTCAGATGATAGAAAAGTGCTACAAAAGCTTAGGGAAAAGGGAGATGACCATGGAAGGTGAAGCTTCAGAAAAGGCATTATTTTTAAGATAGGTAACACATACCTGAGTGGAGGCGCTTAAATATTTATTGAACATATAAAACTATCCATAGCCTTTGATCTAACTTTATCACTATTATTCCTGTAATCTCAAAAAGATCAAAGGAAAAGGCTGTATTTGTACAAAAATATTTATAGCAGCCCTTTTTTGTTGTGGTAAAGAACTGGAAAGAAAGGGGCTGGTGATTAGTTGGGGAATAATAATAATAATATCACTAAGTTGTGGTATCTGATTATGAAAGGAATACTGTTGTGCTATAAGAATGATAAGTAGAAAAACCTGGGAAGACATATAAATTGATGCAAAGTGAGATGAATAAAACAAGGAAAACATTGTACACAGTAACATTAATTAATGTAAGGATTGTAAGAATGTATTATATGTATGTAACAGCAATATTGTAAGGATGATTAGATACTGGGAATGCTAGTTACTGTGAGCAAGACAATGATCCAAGGCAATTCTAAAGGACATACAATGAAAAATGCTATCCATCTATACACCTATCAGAGAGAACTGATGAACTCTGTAGATTGAAGCACCCTTTTTAATTTTATTTTTCTTATTTTATTTGTTTTCTTTTACAAAATGGCTAATATGGAAATATGGTTTGCATGACTTCACAAGATATCAAATTGCCTCCTTAAAGAAGAAATAGGGGCTAGAATAAGGGAAGAAATTTGGAATTCAAAATTTTAAAAAATGGAATGTAAACATTTTTACACATATAGAGATTATTTGAAAATTGAGAAATATTTAATGAAATAAAAAATTTTAAAGATATTAAAAACTAGGCAAATGTTTATTGATTGAGAAAAACAAGGAAGGCATTCCAGACAAATGGAGTTATATGAACAAAGGGGACAAGAATGTACAGGATGTTTTCACAGAATAAAGTCTAAAGCAATTCATCCTGGGTGCTTCAGAAAATCTAGTCTAAGTGGAAGAGGTAAATAGAAAGTTTTATGCAGCTTCTTAGAATATCTGGGCACTTTCAATGTCTTACAATGTTAATTGTACTAGTTGCCATTAACACTTTCAAGATTCCCCAATATTGTTGGTGTTAATTGCCAGAATTTTCTAGTAACTCTGAAGACTTCTGAACACTTCAATATCAATAGCTCATTACTTTTGGTTCTACTTCAAAACTTTTAGTTTTCCTTATCCTTAAATAACATGATGCTTGTTTATCAATTATGATTAGAAACATATTTAGGTTTACAAATAAAGGGAAGGGGAAGAGAGGTCAGAAGAAACATGATAGAAGTAGCAAAAAGGAGAAATATGTGGTGATAAGGAAGATTTCCAGATGTGCTTGGACCAAAACTTGAAAGAGAGGAATGAAGAAGAGTTAAAAGGAACATTTATGTCTGTAACTAACTACCCCATCCACAATGAGTTTTGTCTTCATTCAAAATCAAGTCTAGTACCTGAAAAATGTTCATGCTATTTTGTATGTATTTTATTTGATTATTTATTTGATCATTGTATATTTATTTGATCATATTTTTTCTTAGGCATACTCTAAGACATAACTGCTTAATTTGGCAATGTCAGAAACTCAGAAAAAAATGTCTTTCCTTTGATTATAAAATTTTATTATAAAGGAATCCACAAAGTCTAAACGATAAATTTGAAGATACAAAGGATGCGAGATAGTCAGGAAAATGGTACCAAATTGAAGATGGAGTGTCTTGTTCAAGAATCAACATAGAGGGGCAGTTAGGTGGCATAATGGTTTGAGCACCAGCCCTGAAGTCAGGAGAACCTGAGTTCAAATTTAACCTCAGACACTTAACACCTCCTAGCTGGTGATCTTGGGCAAGTCACTTAACCCCAATTGCCTCAGCCAAAAAAAAAAAAGAATCAACAGCATATAGCACAATAGATCTGGATTGTAGGAGCCTGTACAAGGGCTCTGCAGCATGGTGATATCACCCAATATTCACTCTAAATGGATAAATGTGATTATAATGCATTCCACAAAAATATTTATAGAAGTTTTTCAGGGAAAGTTGGAATGAAAGATAAAAGGGGAGAAATAGTAGTTGTGTCAGAGAGAGTAAGACAAGCATCAAAATTGATTGTAGCAGCTGAGAGAAGTTGACACAACCCAAAATTTAGTTTCAAACAAATTCAACACAGCCTAAACTAGTACAACAGCTGTACTGAGATGTCATCAGCCATCTCAATAATATTCCATAGTCACCTTGCCAAGGAAACATTCATCAATATCTTATTTTAAATTATTAAATTAGAACAGTTTTCATTGAAAATAATATCATCTTTTCATCTTTGTACTTTCTTCTAACTTCATGGTGATTTTAATCTTTTCTCTAATAAATCAATGGTCTGAAAGTATTTGTACAGCTGGTTTGTATAATTCCCACAACAAACTATTCTTGACTATTTAGATAGAATCAATTTCATTCTTTGTGATATTATTCACTGTTCACCATGTCCAGTGACTTTTTATTTTCTCTTTGAATAAATAATTAATGATATATAGTCAGGAGTTACCTACATACTTTTGACTTCTTTTGTTTTTTAGTCCTGGACAATCCTTTTGAACATATTTTTGACTATTCTCCATTAGGTATTAAAGTCATTGAGCATTATGGTATGTAATACATATATGGGAAAAACTTGTCAAGCTCTTCCCAGAACTTCTTTACCTTTTCATTTCCCAGAATAGATGTTGGTGCAAAATTACAAAGTATTATCATGATGTTCTTTTTTGCTTATATACATCATGGACATCACAAGGCAAGATCATAGGATTGATCAAAGCTCTAGACCCGGAAGGGACCTCAGAAGACCAAGTGTTCCATAGGATGATCAATGGTTCCAAATTCTTTGTTTGCTTCTCCAAGGATAACTTGCAACATACCTTTCCTTACATTTAGCTATAAATTCCAGAACATAAATTTCTTTATTTATTATATATGTTATATATATATATAAATAAAGAAAAAATTCTTTATTTATATATATGTGTGTGTGTGTGTGTGTGTGTGTGTGTGTGTGTGTGTGTGTGTTTGTGTTCTTGGAATACAAATTTATATATATATATAAATTCTGGAATATGTTGTTCTTCAACTGTTTTGGTGACATCTAGCACTTTGTGACCCCATTTGAAGTTTTCTAAGATCCTAGAATGGTTTACATTACCTTTAGCTCATTTTGTACATGAGGAAATTGAGGCAAATAGGATTGAGTGACTTGCTCATGATCACTCAGCTAGTGTCTGAGGTCAAATGCTAACTCAGATCTTCCTGATTCTAAGCCCAGTGCTCTAACTACTGACCCACTTAGTTGACTGGAACATAGTAAGCCCTTAATTAAAGACTGTTAAAAGAAAGAACTTATAGTGAGAGTGTCAAAATATGCTTTACTCTGTCCAGGATACACAAATCATTGCCTATTGGGGAAAAATTATATTCAGTGTAAAAATATTTAATGTTTATAAATAGCCTAAAACCTGTGTAATTGTGAATACTTCCCAACTCCTTTTCTACTATACCATAGCCACCTCCATAGAAACAGAAGACTGAAAACTTAAGAATTTTTTTTTGGGGAGAGGGGGTGAAAGGGGACCTAGTGATAGGGAGGAGAGAATCTATATCTATAACCTCACTATTTTAGAAAACTTCCATTGAGCAAACTTCTTCTACCCATGCAGCTCTGCAAATATTCTAAAATGTAGTCTTAAAGGGACATGGAAAGCTTAAGTGGCTTGCCCAGTCATATTTCCCATATCATCCAAGAGCATCTCCAGTTGTACCGATTTATCTTGCCACTGGAATCACATGACTCTGGAGAAGAGAATAAGGTTTGTGACTTTGCCCAGCCCTCTTTCACTTAAATCCAATTCACTTGCATCTTATGTCATGGTCTTCTTTAATAATGAAGAACAAACAACACAACAATTTCCATTATATTTTAAAGAAAGAAATTGAACTCAGGTATTTCTGACTTTAATAAGGTATCTTCAATAGAATTTCTTCAGGAGTTGCCATGGCCAAATAACTTATCATCCAATGGCCAATCTTCTAGTGATAATTCTCTCTGTATTTTACTAGTAAGGTCTTTAGACAACAAAAACATTTTCTCACTCAGTGCTTTTGTAGCATGATAAAATTTGCCAGTGTTTGTACTCCACTCACGTCATCTTCAAAAGACTAGAGTTATTTCCATGATACATGCTACTTAAGTGAAAAGAACTTTGGGTTAACAAATCTATGGAGAATCCTCATTCATCCATCAATATAGAGTGGCTTGATACCAACAATAGGTGTTACCTAGAGAAGATGTGAATTATTCTTATCCCAGATCCTTGCTACCCATTGTCTTTTTTCTGACTAGCTAGAGTTTTGTTTTGTTTTGTTTTTTAAGTTTCAAAATTATAGTAGCAGCAAGAATTTCCAAGCTAACACATCATGCATGATAATGTTTATATATTAGAGTAGCGGGGTGGCATGGTGTATAAAATGTGGACATAGAATCAATCAACGAATTTGAATCCTGCCTCAGAAGCTTATTAGCTGTGTGACCCTGGGAGAAAACTTTCACTTTCTCAACTTTAGTTTCCTCATCTGTAAAACTGATATACTAATGTCAATTACTTACAGAATTGTAGTAAGAATCAAATGACATAATATGTAAAACACTGTGAACCTTAAAGTACTGTCTAAATTTTACCTATTATTACTATTTGAATTGGTCCTTGAGCATGGCCTTTAAAAGGAGGCAAACTTAAGTTCAGAAAGAAATATAGAGACCCAGACACCTGGAGAGAGGTCTGTACCTTCCCATGGTTTCCATATAGGCAATCAGAAGATGGAAAGAAAAAAATGAACTTTGATGAGGATGAAAAGGAAAGGATTCAACATTTCAGTGAACTGAAGTTTTAAAAAGAAAGAAAGGAATCCAGACTCATTGAGAACAGAAGAAAGACCCTTAGGTCATGCTATCTGTGAGGCTTCAGAGGGTGAAAAAAGACAGGTATAGAAATAAATTATGGTAACTCATACTTATATAGGAAGGAAGGAAGGAAGGAAGGAAGGAAGCAAGGAAGGAAGGAAGGAAGGAAGGAAGGAAGGAAGGAAGGAAGGAAGGAAGGAAGGAAGGAAGGAAGGAAGGAAGGAAGAAAGAAAAAAAGAAAGAATAAAGAAAGCAGGAAAAAGTACCAAAGTAGCATTTTCAACTGTGATTAATCTACTAAGTCTTAGGCATGGAAAGTTTCACAGGCAGGTTCATTAAAAAAGAAGAGATGAACATTGGAGTTTAAAAAGAGAGCCTGGGTCAACTCCTTCAATAACAGACTGATAATGAAAGGTTAAACATTTGGATTTGACCTTTTTGTGGTGATGGTTGTTTTCCTTAGATATATAAAAAAGAATAGATGACAGTTAAAGCCTCCAAATACATAAAAGATATACTGTAATAAATCCAAGAAATTGTTATCTGTGCCCCTGGAAAACAGAATAAGAGAAATTGAATTTAAATCAAAACAAAAGAAATTTTGGTCAAATATAAGTATTTCTTATATACTTAATACAGAATACAGATAATAAAATACAGAAATAGATGACTGAAGGTCTGTTAAATATCCTGAAAATAGAAAATCATTTGTATTTAGTACTTTAGCTCTTTGCTTGTCTAAAGGGAGGGAGACTGTTCAATGATTTAGAAAGATCCCTTCCAAATCTAAGAATCTAAATGGTCTAGAAATTGCATTCAG
Organism: Antechinus flavipes; assembly: GCF_016432865.1. NCBI lineage: Eukaryota > Metazoa > Chordata > Mammalia > Dasyuromorphia > Dasyuridae > Antechinus > Antechinus flavipes. The sequence goes on from NC_067398.1 coordinate 178,142,273, forward strand.
TGTTGCAAGTAGAGAAAGAAGACTAGTTCTGGGGTCGTTTGAAAAAAGGTGGAAGAGGAGGTGAGCAAAAGAAAATAGGAAGTTAAAAAAAAAAAAGACTACCAATATGTATTTATCACACTTCTCAATTTCTCCAATCCAGGACATAGTGCTCAAGGTCAGCCTAAAATCAGATTCTCACAGGCTGTTGTGGTAAATGTCTTCTTTGCCATTTAACTGCTTTGCCCACCAAAACCCCAAAAAAGAGCATGGGGGAAAAATATTCTTGCCATCATAAAATTCCAGTACCCTTATAAATGACATGCTCATCTTCTCTGTTCTCTGCTGCCATCTGTGGATGCCACTTCTGAAAACTAGTGTTTTGTACTGTCATTCAGAAAAATACAGAAACTGAAAGAAACCAGTATTCCCAATTTACCTTTAAATATCTAAGAAAGTAGTAATAACCATCTGCTTGAAAAAATTAAATTATTTCCATATAGCATAATGGAAAGATTATCTAACAGTTTCTCAGAAGTAGAAGGGACCTCACAAGACTTCTACAGTATACTTGATAAGTGGTCATCCAGCCTTTACTTGAAAGCCTCTGAGAAAGAAGAGCCTGTCTAATCCACTTTTGGACAGCTCTAATAGTGAAAAAAGCTCTTGTATCTCCATATTTGTAGAAGCTTAACTTTTCTTAATCGGCTCCAAATCTCAATAGCTTCTTCAACTGCCATCTCATATTCTTAATAACCACTAATGTGCGTGTGCTTGTGTATTTATATAGTGTGTGTGTGTATATATTACTAATTGACCAGAGATAAGTGCTGAGTCAAATGATTAACCAGCTAAAACTTAGATGAAAATCGCAATGTGGAGTTGTTTTTTTTTGGGGTTTTTTTGGTTTTTTTTTAAAGCAGGAGAGTTCAGTGAGGGAAAGACAAAGTGAAAAAGAATTCAATAGAAACTGGGAACTAACTAGTTGTGTTTTATCTATTTGAGGATAACGAATGTTTCAATTTCATTTTTATACTTTGTTGAAAGCTTCAATTAAGCAAAGTCTAGAGAGTATTTAAGGATAAAATTGGATATAGAGAGAAGATGCCACAGATAAAAAGTGAGAAAGACATGTGAAGATTTTTATAACAAAGATTATTTTCACTACAAGAACCTAGAATCACTACATTTAGATACTAATATCATATTCTAAGAGTGCTATATGAAAAAGTGAAAATCACACTGAAGAAAACAGAGAAAACAGCTTTGGATAAAAAGAAATATGCACAGAGGAGGTCTGTGCCAGAAGTAACAAAATTTTAAGAATGATGAGAAAGGTACTCTTAAATAATTCAGACCTTATTACTTTTTTTAAGCAACCAAAAGAATAATAGCATCTACTGATGTAGGCCAGCTAAATGGTGCAATGCAAAGATCACCAGGCTTGAAGTCAAGAAGACTCCTTGCCTTGAGTTCAAATCTGCCCTAGACACTTACTGTCTATGTGACCGTAGGCAGGTCACTTTATCCTATTTGTCTTACTTTTTTTTCATCTATAAAATGAACTGAGAATGAAATGACAAATTACTTCAGTATCTTGACCAAGAAAAAGCTCCCAAAGGCTCAGACAAAACTAAATAATAACAAAAGCTACTGATCCACATTTGTCTTTATTTAGTTTCTTCATCTATAAAATGAGAATGATAATAGTGCCTACCTCAGATTGAGAGGTTGAAATAAAATCATATGGGCTCTTGACAACCCTTATTGGATAAATTTTAGTGTATTATTATACAAAATTTTATGATTAAAACATACACATGCAAAAGGGCACGCTTGAAGAAGGAATAAGAAGGAAATAGGATAAATTTTGCAAATATTTCTCATTAGGTAATACCTCTTGAGTGAACTAAAGGTACAGACAATACAAGCATCCATGCTGAGTGAAGGGAGAAGGTGAGTTTCCCAGCAAGCCTCTTGACTTAAGTGACTTTTCTACCTATTTCCTTCTCCAGAAGTGATGTCACAATCTCTGACTCAGGATCTAGAGCTTGGATGTCTCCAACCTATTACAAGTAATGTGGGGGGAAGAGCAAGCAGTTCCTCCAGCTAGAGCCAACTTCCCCTCTCACAATCCCATCATCAGCTACTCCTGGCCCTGTTTCCATCATTAAGCCATGCTCCTGACTTCTGCTTCTTATCAATGGAACTTTACATCTCACACCTTCTTCTACAAATTTTCTGCTTTTGTACAATCAGCCTTGGACCACACCACCCGGCACCTTCACCCACCTCCCTTCCCACTAATGGTTTTAACCATAATTTAGGGCAGGACCAATAAAAATTACTGGAGGCCCTTCTTACTTAGTAGTCAGGAAGGATCAAGGAAAATTCTTAGTATAGGGAGTTGAAAATCGGGTATATTTATATATCGTATATATCTGGGAATAAGTTCTTAATCATGAAGGAACTAGGTTTGTGTAACTAAATGGTACTTTACAAAATTAAAGCAAAACAAAGACTATCACCCATGATAAATGAAGTTGCACTTTGTATTTATTCCATTTACTCATATTTGCCTTCATTTATGTAATCTTACCTTAAGAGACACAAAAAATAGCAGGTATGGCAAAAGAGAGAGAGCCACGATAGAGAATCAGAGTCAAGAAGACTGAGTGAGTTGGAGGTCCAACTCTTAACACATATTGGCTCTATATGGTTGGACACAGTCATTTAACTTCTCATGGAAAAACAGTTGATGATTTACACGAAAGAGGAAACATAGAGTACCCTACACAAATGCAAATAAGGGTTTAGGTCTGGTTTCATCAATAAATGGAATTTTCTGGTGAGGAAAAACTCCTGTATCAATGCAATTATGTCCTCTATAGTGTATAGCCTTAGAGAAGTGACTAGATAGCTGAGAGTTTAAATGATTTGGTTAGGGTCACATAGCCAGCACATTTTTGAAGCAGGTCTTCCTAACTAGCTCTCTAGCTACCACAAAACGTGGCTATTTTACTAAAGTCAAATTAATTCAATTCAATAAACACTTATTTAAGTGTCCACTTAAGTGTCCATTTAAGTGTCCACTAAGTGCCAAGCAATATGCTAAGAAATTTATAATCTAATGAAGGAGATAACATGAAAACAAATACATACAAAGCAAGTTATATCTGATGGATTTAGGTAAGGCTTCCTGTAGAAAGTGGAATTTTAGTTGGATTTAAAGGAAGGTCAGTAATCAGAGCAGAGGAGATGGAGTATTCCACACATAGAGGACAGACAGAGAAAATGTTGAGAGCCAAAGGAGTGTCTTGTTTGTGCAACAGCTGGGAGGCCAGTGGCACCGGATTGAAGAGTACCTGTTGGGGAGCAAGATATAGGAATATTTGAAAGATAGGAGGGTGTTGGTTATGAAGGCTTTGAATGTTAAACAGAGCATTTTATATTTGCTCCTGGAGGTCACAGGAAATTATTAGAGTTTTGTTGAACAGAGAGGTCACATGTTTAGACCCTCATTGGGGGAAAGACTTGATAGGGACCATTGTTGATGAGAAGGCTTATAGAATACAGGCTCAAAGAGGAAGCTGTACTTGAGTTAGGAGGTGGTGATAACAAAGGCAAGAGGCCTGGCATTTTGTAACAAAGATACAAGGATTAAGACACTGATAAATAGCTCCAACAGAATGTAAGCTCCTTGGAGACAGGGGCTTTTTTTCTTTTTATCTCATTAGCACAATGCTTAGCATGTAATGAAAATTCAGTTTATATATTTGTCAAATGGATGAATGCAAGTATGAATAAATAGATGGGATGAATGGATAGATGGATAGATTGATGAAAAGATAAATGAAGTATTCATAGTGCCATGTGCTTATGTTGACTAATTCTTATCCAAATAATAATTTGTAAGACCTGCTACCTCCCCAAATGAACAAACTGGCCTAGACTGTTCTTAAACTTGCAGAGAACAAAAATCTGGCACTATACCAATTGAATAATTCTCTGGGAGAGCAGGATTTTTCCTCAATAGATCAGAAGAGCAAAAGAATGAATGCCTCCCACAGAAGGCCCTTGTAAAGTTTCTGCTGAATTGAGCTTTACATGCAAGTGGCAAAAAGCTAGTGTAAAGGATGCGGTTGTATTAATTATAAGATTTCAATTTGACAGTTTAATTAGGAAAAGGAGAGTTAGTGTAGGGCTTGCAGAATTCATGATGAATCACATATTCTCAGAGACTTCATTTTCATATTTCAATTATACACATTTCTAACTGATGAACAGCAACATAGCATTTTCTGTTTAATAAATGTGATATCTGTTGGAATTGATAACATTAGTTCAGTAATTACTGAGCCATTATTGTCAGGCTTTAGGGGAGAAAAACCCTGGAAAGATGCCCTAATTATTAAAGTTTAGCATCAGCACTAAACTACATTTGAAGTCTTACTACACAGTGCATTTTTAACATCAAATTAGTAATAGGGTATCCCCTGAAAGTAGAAGGATACTTGTATTTCCAAAATGTTTGGGGGAAAGAAGATTGTTCTTATTCTAATAAAATTCTGGAGTTATATTCTCTGGAACATTATCTTAATGTTTACCTACATCTGTTTCTATGCTCAGTATCAAGAAGAAAGAATAAGGAAGCAGAAGTACAGAGTCTTGAGTGGTTAGAATGATATGAACAATGTTAATAGATTTGAACTACTATACAAAGAAAAGCTACTTTTTGTTCCTTCTTCATTTAAAGATAAATTAAGTATAAAAGTGAGACAAATCTCTTGTCATTCTGCTTTGCAAAGTATACACATGGGGGAAAATCAGATTGTCTACAAGTAGGATAAAACCGTGAAGGTTTTTGTTGTTTTCTGTTCCCAGAATTACTATTATTTTCTGGAAACAAAGTGAAAAGCTTGGACATAGTCATAGAAGCAAAAGAATTCTTTTTTGGAGGAAAGAAGAGAACAGGGAGGGAGTTTCCTATTTTCTAATACAAAGAGTTATTTTTTAAAAATAGCTAGACAAAAGAAATTCCAGTAGTTCACTTAATCAAGTGCAGATGCCAAGTTTCTAAGGCATACATGCATGTGAGAGCATAATCGTTCCACATTTTGCATACACTGGAGGTGAAATATGCCCCATTTTCTAAATTGCTTTTGAATTCCTTTATCAGAATAATTTGAAAAGTGAATTTTCTTGAGTTTTCTCAAATTGGAACTAGATTTTTTTATTTTTGCATTTCTTAGAAATCTACAAATTGTATTTAAAATTGTATATGTATATATTGATTAGGGGAAGTCTCACACAACATAAAAAAGCAATGAAAAAAATCTGATGCTATTTGTGTCATGAATAACTCTTGCATTTGCTTTGCTCAAGTAATAGCTTTCTGAAAAGCCATTGCTAAAACACGCTGGGTGAGTATCAAGGTACATGATAATTTGAAGTCAGAACCCCTTGTTGATTCAGATACTTTCTCTATCTGCCTCTATGATTTTAGACAAGATCATTTCATTGTCATTTCTCTGGGTGTCTGGATCTTAGTGTTGAACCAGAAGACCTCTCACTTTTAGGCCAAAGAATTTGCTTTATTTGACAGTTTTCTCTTAGTCCTATATAAAATATCTTGAGAACAAAAATCATGTGGATCTTTAACAAGCATGAATTTTGGGCTAGTTTATTCACGATAGTTGAAGAAGTACCTAACTGAAAATAAATACCTTCTAAGTGGTGGAGCTAATAATCTTCCCAGCCATCACTCACAGTTTAGGGATAGTAGCTTTGCCAAACTCACATAAGTGGAGATGTTGTTCTCCTTAAGTGAGATAGTAGTAGAAAAGTTTATAAAGTCACCATGTTGATTTTTCACTGGATCCAGATTATTACTTTGTCAATAGATAAATGGGTATTTCAGGGTCTATGATAAATTCCAGGAGTGAGATATAACCTCCCCATTGATTGGCTGATAGCATTGTTCATGTGCAGAGACATGCTCCACAGAAGAATACAATTGGAGCTGAATGGGCTTTTGGGTCACCTAGTACAGACCCTAATTGTTACATATGAGTAAACCGAGGTCTAACATGCTAAAAAAAAAAAAAAAAAAAAAAAAAAAAAAAAAAGCACTTTACAGCAGGATCATTCTTTGAGACAAGATTTCTGCTCAATTGATCAGAAGGGCAAAAGAATGAATGCCCTCCTTATCAAGGCCTTTTGTAAAGCTTCATGCAAAAGTGGCAAAAAGCTAGTGTAATGAATGCCGTTGTATTAATTACTTAGTCACACAGCTATTCAATGATGTGACAAGTACAAAAACTCTCTCCCTCTTAGCTCTTAATCTAATGATAAAATTCTCAATAAAACAGGAGTTGTGTCCATAATTAAACAAAAGTTAAACTCTATTCTTAGTTATCATATAATGGAGGGCAACTTGTTGAGGGGAACTAGGTGGTAATGCTCTGAATGAAGGTTGATTTCAAAGTTGAATTAGTTGACTCCTTAGATGGTGCCTTGGAGTAGACTGCCTCAGTTTTCTTTAGGAGGACCAAAGTCTTTGCTTCTACAATTAGACATGAGAACTAAACAACAACTACTTAAAAAAGCAAGATATAAATGACTTGCAATAGATGATTTTTTCCATTGAGAGTTTGTATATTTTTATGGGAAAAGGGGAAAGTGAAACAGGTTAAAAGTAGATGTCTTATATTGGAGGGAAAGAGTAGATAAGGGTGTGCTATATCTGTAGTTAGGAAGATTCATCTTCATGAGTTCAAATCTGGCTTCAGATACTTAACTAATTGTGAGATAAGTCACAACTTGATAAGTTGATAAGTCACTTAATCCTATTTGTCTCATTGTCTTTATCTGTCAAAAAAATTGGAGAAGGAAATGGCAAATCACTCCAGTAGAGTCACAGAGATTGACAGGACTGAAAAATGACATAACAACAATAAATTGGAGGGAGCAAAAGGAAAACCAGGGCTTCTAAAAATAAACTGTTACATTTTCCAGAATAGGCCATGTTCTGGACAACCCCAGAATAAAGTGGTAGGTACCTTTTAATGGAGGGTCTTGAATGTCAAGAAATTTGAATTTAGTGAGTAGATAATAGAGAGCCATTGAAGATATTTTATCAGAACAATAATCTTAAAATCTTGAATACTGAGGGGTGGAGGGTACCTTATAGGTCATATAGACCAATCTTTTATTTACAGGTAAGAAAAGTAGTTAAGTGACTTGCCTTACAGATAGTATATTAAGGAACTAGGATTTAAATTAGAATCCATCATCCTCAAGTTCAAAGGATTCTTTTCATTGTTTCTCACTACTATGTATTCCCAGATGGAGCAAGTTTAAAGAAAGACCTGAATAGGAATTCAAGATGAGGGGTACATCAAGAATTTTTAATTGTTCCCTTCTATATTTGTTTGAAGTAAATTGATGCCATAAAAAGGAACTTTGGATTTGGAATTGAGAATCTGGGTTTAATACTGGCACAGCCATATACTACTTATAAACATAAGTTAAAGCATGAGGAGACTTAGATTTAAGGACCAGCTTGATTAAAAACTAGTTGGCTAGTTTTTGAGCTAGTAACATCTTTGTTATGACTCAGTTTCCTTATCTGTAACAGGAAGAGGTTAAACAAGCAGATCACTAAGCTACAAATTTAATATGAATGTTACGATTTTAAATTAATTCATACTATTGGGATCTCAGAATAGCTTCCCTGGGGTTGTTTGTTTGCTTGTTTGTTTCCTATTTTGGATGCAGAATCTCTCTGAAATTTTAAAAGATGTTATTTTCTTCAAGAAAAAAACATATCAGGATGTAAAAATATTAACAACTTTTTAATGAACTCAATTTGAGTGAAATGAATATCTAAATGTAAGTTTCTCTTTTTATTTATTTTTAAAATATATCATGCCCAACAGATTTTTAATTTTTTATTTAGGTCTTGCTTGCCAAATTTGAGAGAACATGTACTCTCACTACCCTTTCCCCAAGAATGCCCAAGGGGCTGCCATCCAAATATTAAGAAAACTGCATATAGACTGCTTAAAGTGGGAATTTGTTCCTATCAAAAAATCAACTCTGGCCATTTCCCCAGGGAATTTTCCGAGTTCAAGATGTTAGCACCATGTATTTTCTAGTCCTTATGAAAATGTTATACTGTACATCGAAACAGAATAAAATCTGCCACTTCTTTTCTCACAAAGAAAACTGAAAACAAAATTCTCTTTTGCATATGGTGTGTGCCATTTTAGGACCTTAGGCCATCCATACCTTTTGCCCACTGTTTCTCCTACATGCTTTTCCTAGCCATCTTACATTTATTTGAGGGTGAAGAAAAGCTAGTGTTCTTTAAAAGAAGGGTCACAGTGACACTATGAATCCATTTCTATACTGAAAAGTCTATTTGTACATATCATCTCATATTTCTAGTCCCAAGTTTACTCATCTGTAAAATGAAAGGGTTGGATATCTAAAGCAAATCTCTAAAGTAAGGACCACAGATTCTTAGGAGGCCATGGCCAGATCCCAAAGAGGCTAAACCCAAAGAGTGAAGAATTGATTAAGGGTCCAGGATGAGCTACATCCTACCTTCCCCACTATAGCCAACAAAACCATTGTGGCCCTGCTCCTCCAATTCTACTCCCTCCCCTGTGCTAATTTCAACTCTTCTGAGCTGAATGGGTCCTCAGGGCAGTTTAAAAAAAAAATCTAATTGTTACCTTGGCAACCACAGGAGTGACAATATTGGTGTATTGTGAAAATTTGACTTCATTTCTCCTCTTCTTGCATAACTATCCCCTTCCCATATTACCTGGTGACTTTGATAGATACCTATAAAAGGCAAGTTCTGGGGTAGTGGCTAGTAATACGCTCTCCCAACATACATTCACAAACACACACACACACACACACACACACACACACACACACACAAACATTTCATTTTTTATGGAAAATAATGCATCTCTGATGCATATTTCTTAGCTCCAAACTCATCCTATTTCCTTATTTATTTTTTTACTGAAGCAATTGGGATTAAGTGACTTGCATACAAACATCTAGGTCATAGATCTAGGAAGTTTTAAGAGTCTGAGGCCAGATTTGAACTCAGGTCCTCCTGATTTCAGGACTAGATGCCCTTCTTTATTTACTTTTGAGGGCTGTGCCATCTTTCCAGTACTTCAGCTTCTCAAATTTGTTATTATTTTTGCCTCCTCACCCTCCTTCACCCCATACACCCAATCACTTGGAAAATCTTATTTACACTTCAAAATATCTCTACCATAAGTTCCCTTTTCTTTACTTACACAGCAGTCACCCACATGAACTCACCCTTGTGATGAGCTATGTCTTTCCTGTTACCTGCACTATTTGGAATAGCCTCTTCATTGGCCTCTCTGCCTCAAGCCTTTCCCTTTTGTGTAATCTGGAGCTCATGGGGATGGAAACTGAAGTTCTACCTCCTCTAACAACTCTTTTCAGAGTTTCTCTCTCCAAAGTACTCTCCCAGAAGAGCTAAAATCTAAAAGCATATCCTCTCTGGAAGCCAGAAAAATGAGAGCTCTCCCAAGCTGACATCAACTAATGAACTAAATGGATCAGAGACTTTATATAACCCATTTTCCACACAGATCCCTAAGGGATTTTCATGTCACTCCCTTACTTAATAAACTTCAATGGCTCCCCAATAATTCCAGAACACAAAAACGACTAACTTTATCTTATACTTTTAGAATGTCTACCTTGTATATTTATAATTATTATTAGCACAATAGCATCTGTATATAATTTATAAATATGTAAATATTTATATATTAGGGATTCATACTTTAATAAATATTTTACTGATGGAATGTACAATCAAAAACATTTGGAGATCACTACTCTAAGGTTCCTTTCAGCTCCATAGACTATCAAATTCCATAATCTAAAATCTATTAAAGACATATAGCCTAAAAAAAAAGAACATATAGTCTATTCAAAATTTCAGTAGCCAGTCAAAGTGTCCCTAACTTAAAGATATTCCCTAATGAAGAGAACTAAAATATCAGTGTCCCTCCCTTATCCTTCCTTTTGAAACCATCTTTAAAAAAAAAAATTCTATCTTTGATGTCTTTGGACATCATTTGGGTGAAATGATTCTGCTCTTTCCCTATATGACAAGAAAAAGGAGAAAAGAAGGAAGGAAGGAAGGAAAGAAGGAAGGAAGGAAGGAAAGAAGGAAGGAAGGAAGGAAGGAAGGAAGGAAGGAAGGAGGAAGGAAGGAAGGAAGGAAGGAAGGAAGGAAAGAAGGAAGGAAGGAAGGAAGGAAGGAAGGAAGGAAGGAAGGAAGGAAGGAAGGAAGTGATGAGATTAGTGGCTGTGCAGAGAATTTTGGAAATCCCCTTTTGGTCAGGGGTGCAGGTTTTTTGTGAAAGAATTCACAAACACAAAATATTAATGGCGTAAATGGAGGTTTATTTTTGGATAGGCTTTTGCTAAGAGACTGACTTCTTTAGTGACAAAGTTCTATTAGGGAAATGGAGGTTGGTACTGAGAAGAGAATGTCTTCTCAGCAGGCAGAGTTCTACTTTGGACATTCTTTAAAGAATGAGTTTAGAAATTGCCCTTTAAAAAGGAATCTTGAGACTCAGGTTTCAGTTTGAAAAGAAAGCCAAAGTCCCCAAGCCCAGATCTCCAATTGGAATTTCCCAAAAGGGTCTGGCATCCCCAAAAGATCAATGGGGTGCTTTTTGACCAAGATTTCTAATTGAATAATGACACAACTTATCTGGGGAGATATGCTTTCCCAGGAGAGCCTGAGATTCCAAGATCAAAAGGGAACATAGTTCCAGAGTGTTAATTTTACAGATCAAAAGAGAACACAGTTTCAGAGTGATTACAGAGTTCGCTTGAGTCAGAAGGAAGAAAGGAAGGAAAGGAAGGAAGTAGAAGGGAAGAAAGAGGTAAGGAAGGGGAAAAGGAATGAAGGAAGAAAGGGAAAAAGGAAGGAAGGAGGGAAGGAAGGAAGGAAGGAAGGAAGAGCAGAAAGAGGGAGGGAGGGAGGAAGGGAGGGAAAGAAGAAGGGAAGGAGGAAGGAAAAAAGGAAAGAAGAGTGGAAGGAGGGAGGGAGGAAGGAAGGGAGGGAGGGAAGGAGGAAGGGAGGGAGGAAGGGAGAGAAGGGAGGAAAGGAGGGAGGGGAAGAAGGGAGGGAAAAAAGGAAGGGAAGGAGGGAGGGAAGGAGGAAGGGAGGAGGTCCTTCTTAAAAGAATTTACAAACCCAAAAAGTTAGACTGGCAAAAAAAAGTTTATTGGCACTGAGAAGTCAGCTTTTGCTAAGAGTCTGACTTCCTCAGTGGCAAGGTCTTGACAGAAAAGTAAAAGTCTAGCAGAGGAGTCCTAGCAAAAAGATAAACAATGAGTTAACACTGAGAAGAGAATGTCTTTTCAGAGGGCAGAGGGTCCTCGCAAGCAGCTATGCCAAGGAGTGGTCCCTTGGTCTGGCATGTTTCTGCTTTGAACCTCTGCAAGGAATTGAGCCCCAAAATTGCTCTTTTAAAAGAGATTTGAGACCGAAATTTCAATTGAATGAGGTTACTGCCTCCAGCCCTTGGTTTCCAATAGAATGGGACCATTTACTGGGAGTGGTCCTGAGCCAATCTTTAGCTCAAAAGAGACTGATAAAAATCTAGATCTCCAGCTAAATGAGATTACTTAAATTTGAGCTAAATAAGAAGTGGTCCTGGACTCAACTAGTTCCACCAAGATAAGCAGGCCTCTCCCAGAAGAGTCTCTCTGGAGTTCAAGGAGAGCCTCTCAAGCCTCTACCCCAAAGTCAGGACAGTTTGAGAATTCCCAAGGAAGGAAGGAAGGAAGGAAGGAAGGAAGGAAGGAAGGAAAGAAAATATTTTAAAGAAAAACATATAGGATGATAGAACAAAGGCATATTTTGGTTTGCAATTGGTTTTGTCACAACATTCTAAGAGATTTATGTAAGAATTTGTTTTTTCATGTTTATTTATTTATTTGTTATTGTCAAGTGTTATTAAGTAAAGATTTTCTTTAAAATTCTCTTTTTGGACAGAGAAAAACTTATGCAAGCACAGCCCACATAGTTGGCAAACAAAATCTTTCCATTGATGGGCATCTTATTTCTATACTTTGACATCTTTGTTTAATATGTTGAACTCTGAACCCACTCTTAGAAGTCTGCTAGACTTGTTTTATTATCCTATAGTAAAATTCATTCAGTGGACAATAACTATATCAAAGGTTTCTACACCTAATTCTTTTAAATAAAGTTTCAAAATCATTTTTAAACTTTCAAGAAAACCTATTGTAACATGTTTAGAAGTCCTCTAAGATATTTCGATGCCCTTTAAAATGCAAGTCAAGGATCAATTATCAAAACAAGCTCATTCTGTTAATCAGTTTACAAAGGTGCAAATTGTTTGTCAGAACACAATGCCAGGGAGGCTGCTTTGTTTAACTGCAATCCTAACAGCAAGAATCCCTGGGGCAGGAAACAAGTAATCAAGCAACCATCTCTGAAACTTTGAGAACACAGGCAACAGTCTATTATAATGCATGCTTACAGGGAAACCTTGTACATAGAACAATAAACTGAAATAGAGCCGATTTGTTATGAAACAATAAACTTAAATATAGCTACAGAGCTGACAAAGCTAAGTGATTTTGCCTTCTAGGACCCAATTTAACACCCTAGGCTAAATTTTTCAAAATAGTTTCTAGTTCTCCATTTGGTTTGTATGAATTCCCATTCGGTGATGAAATTTGGATGTGCTGTTCTTGAAATGTTTAGTCACACAAATGCACAGGACATTCTCCAGACAAAGCTCTGAACTTGAACTTGTAGATATCCCATTTTCTCTCAATCAATTGCTAAGGTTAAAAGAAGATCCTCCCAGTCACCTTTTAAGTGGAGTACTTAAACTTTTTTGTTTCATGGACCACCTTGGCAATCTGGTAAAGTTTATGGTTGCCCTCCTCAGAATAAAGCTTTTAAATGAATAAAATACTTAGGATTACAAAGAAAAATACTGAAATATGATTGTCAAAAAAAATTTTTAAATGATTTTATGGACCCAGAGTACTGAATCCTTATTAGAACTATTAGCAGTTACCTTGCTGCTGACCAGACATCATGTCTTGGAGAATTTAACTCTTTTAGCTCAGGTTCTCTTAGTCTAGGCTCTCCTTCTGTCCCCATTAGTGAGTGTCAGTATCTAGAAGAACCTAACTGTGGTTCACTTTATTCTCATTATAGCTGCCATCATATCTCCCACTGCTGTCCTGATGCTAAGAATACGTTCTACCTCCTGTTCTCTTTTGTTCCAATTCTGGAACTAAAATCAAATCAATATTATCATTGCTACTGAAAAGAGCTGGCCAAATCACTTCCTTAAGCATCCTCACAGCACCTTTCTAAGTTTTCAAAGCAAAATATTCTAGCTTAAAAACTACTCTTTAATATGTATTATTTCTTCCCTTATAATATAAACTTCTGGAGGGCAAAGACTCTAGTTGCTTTTCTATTTCTATAACCAGGGATTATAGCACAGTATTTGGCACATACTGCTTTATAATTGCTTTTTTCATTCATTCATTCGTTTACTGTGCGGTGTGCCCTTGAAAGACATAAAAGATTATAAAGATCCATCCCAGAGTTCCAGGTGCTTACAATCTAATTAGTTGGACAAATAGCCTTGGAGATTAATTGTATAAAGAGAAAATATGGCAATGATGGAGTGATATTAGACACTAGTGATAGAGGCAGGAGACAACATGATGGCCAAGGGAAAATATTCTACAAGAAGGTTAAAGTAGAAGGTGCACAATTTAGTCATCAGAATTAGTCTGTTCTAATTCTGACTTTTCTTTTAAGTTGTTAATAGAATTGCAAAATAGCAAATATGAGAATCGTTTGTCCAAAATTTTATCAGAGATCCAATTTCTTCTTACTAACAAGATGTTATTGCTGGGTTTTCGCTGTGGTTTTTAATTTTGACTTGTATAAGTCAAACTTTTATAAGTTTTATAATCTTGAGCAAGTGACAGCTTCCTTGTCTAAAAAATAAAGGGGTTCAATTCTATCATCTTAAGAGTCCCTTAAAGTTCAAAGATTGTAAGATTTAAGATTGAGAAGTCTTTACAGAATAGATGAAATTTAAGCTGAAATTTTAGTGATTTATATAGAAATAGAAGAGAGAAGATAATTCTACAAGGACTTCATCAATCTATCAGCAAACATTTATTAAGTATCTATGATGGATCAGTTACCAAGCTAGGATCTGGGAATAAGATAAAATAAATGAAACAATCCTTACTCTCCAAAAGCTTGCATTCTAAAAGAAGACTGGAAAGATGAAGCAGATTGGAGATATGAGTTGGACTAGTTTGGATGAAGTGAACAGTTCATGTTGGAGAACTGTGAAAAATAAAGCTGGACAGATGGTATAGAATCTCAAATGCCAAGTCCTATCTGTGAGTGGGTGTAGGGGCTTCCTTCAGAGAACTCATAAGGATTTTACAGAACTATAACTTCACTGCTTACCTCAAAAGAATGTGCTGAGGGTCAGATGGCAAGCATCATTATCCCCAAGTTAGAGGTGGGGTCAGTAAGACTTGGAAAGGTCAGGGTCACACAGAGAATGACCTAGAGAATAACAGGGAGTCCTGTTTCCCAGTCCTTAAGCTGCCAAAGCACACCACAAGACCCTGCCCCTTTCCCAGGTTCCAAAAGACTGAAATGGAATGATTCTATTGGAACACTCTGCAAAGCTGGAACTGCCCCTTATTTTTTCCTTTTTTCTCTGACGAGAAAGAAAGAGAGTGAAGGACTCCTGAACTTTCAACTTCCTGATAAAACTGTAATGTGGGAAAGTGCTGTTTTTAGGTTTACATGAAGGAGCTACCTCTGAGAATGGCCTTTTGGCCTGTGAAAAACTAGAAACATCCCAGGAAGTCACTGAAACGTTGTAGTACTGTGAGAATTTGTTTAAAAATAAACACTGGATTATTTCAGACCTAGTCCCTTGAGAGGAGACAGAATTACTCAGAACTACTACCCTAATCTTGACAGAGCAGAGGAAATTAGCAACTGAAGCCAGATTTTTTTTTTCCCTCTTTTTTTTTTCCTATGACCATTTATGACATTTTGGAGAAAGAAAAATAAATTGAGTCACTTGTGATTCAAATAACCCTGAATCTAAGATCAGGAAACAATTTTTAATGAGGAAATGATGAGCAAAGACAGGATGAACTCTTTTAGAAGGTATTACCTGGAATCTACCCAAGCTGGTGACCTTAGGCACCTAGATCCTCACTCACTGGCAATATTCAAATGATAATAAACTAGTCTCTAGAGCTTAGTAGATTTTTTTAAAAAATAAAGCTTTGCTTAAACATTTTTCTCAAGAGAAACAAGGACGTAAATGCAAAGGAAGCACATATTCTTTCACGTGACACTGTGGGATGTGGTCCTTAGCATGACCAATAAAGATACATCTTTTCCACAGAAAAATCATTTCCCATCAAACTGAAATTCTGAAAGAGTCTCGTGTTTTTTTACAAATGTAATCACATTTATTATATAAATGTTATTTAATTTTTGTATCAGAATAAAAGCCCAATTTTTTTTCATGATTTTAGGAAATAAGCCAATTTATCTTATAGATTTAAGATTAGGATGGATGTTAAAAATCCTTAACCTCTCTTATTTTACAGTTGAGAAAGGAGCAAAGAATGGAAGTTACTTACCTGTTGTGAGAAACAATTTGTTGTTGTTCAGTAAAATCCCATCTGGCTTTTTCTTGACAAAGATACTGGAGTGGTTTGCCATTTCTTTCTCCAGCTCATTTTACACTTTAAGAAACTGATGAAAACAGGATTAAATGATTTGTCCAGAAAGACACAGCATATATATATAT
The DNA here is from genome assembly GCF_016432865.1 of Antechinus flavipes. Lineage (NCBI taxonomy): Eukaryota > Metazoa > Chordata > Mammalia > Dasyuromorphia > Dasyuridae > Antechinus > Antechinus flavipes. The sequence goes on from NC_067398.1 coordinate 178,158,202, forward strand.
AATATATATATATATGTATATATATATATATATATATATATATATATATATATAAAGAATTTTAAGACACCTTCCAAAATTAAAACCTATGATTATATGGTCAAAGGGAAGCATTATATAAATAACCCTTTTCCAATATCTCTATTCACATATCTTGTCAGGAACTCCAAATACACATTTAGAATGGAAACAGAATAAACTGGAATTACCAACAACTAGATTGGAGTCTGTTTGATACCATAATAAAAGTAAGAATTGATAAGAGGCAGGTAGGTGGCTTAGTGGATAGATGCAGGGTTTAGGATCTGAAAAACTCATCCTTCTGCATTTAGTCCAGTCTCAGATCCTTACTAGCTGCATGATCCTGCACAAGTCACTTAATCCTGTTTTCCTCAGTAGTAGTAAATAATGAACAGAACCTGGAACTACAAGTTCAAATGAAAATTCTGTTCTTTGTTTACTGCCATTGTTTCTATGGGTACCAACTGGAGTCAAGAAGACTCATCCCCCTGAGTTCAACTTAGCTTCTCAATTATCTCAGTTGTAAAGATGTGGTTAAAATATATGTGCTGAAATTGTAGTTAAAAATATATGTAAAATATCTGTTAAAATTGTGGTTTAAAACATAAGCAAAATATGTAAATTAAAATTATGATTAAAAATGTAAGTAAAAGGGCAGAAAGGAGAAAATTGGCACCTTTTGAAGAGCACCAAAATAAGAAAAATGGTCAGGTCTTTAAAAAAAATTGGTACATTGTCTCACCTATACATAAGTATTGGCTTTTTGCTAGCCTAAGCAAGCTTATCATATTACAATGATAACAGACTAAGTGATCCAGAGTGGGAGAGAAGCAATTTATATAGGAAGAGCAATGGCCACAAGAAGTCAACAAGTTATTAGTGCAGGACTCAATGACAATGTGATATGTTATCCCATATTGTAGTTCTTGTCCTTGAAGAGGGCTAGCACTGACAATAGTTGCTGGCATTTAGATAGTTCTTTAAGGTTTACAAAATACTTTTCAACTATCTCATTTGATCTTCACAACAAAAGAGGGAAGGTACATGGGACAACTAGATGGCTCTATAGAGAGAGCACTGAGCCTGAAGTAAGGAAGACCTGAATTAACCTATTTTCAGAAAACTTAATAGCTGTGTGACCCTACCGCAAAGTCACTTAACGAGATTTGCCTTAATTCACTGGAGAAGAAAGTGAGAAACTAGTATCTTTGCCAAGAAGACTCCATAGGCAGTTTGGTCTATGAAGTCACAAAAAGTACAACAAAACTGAATAACAACAGCATGCTATTCTTATCACTTTATAGATGAGGAAACTGAGACAAATAGTTAAGGTCATATGGACAATAAATTCTGAAACTAGATTTGAACTGAAATCTGACTTCATATGCAACATTCTATCCTCCTAGTTCAGTTCTGAAATTATAAATATAAAGGTTGATTTCAAACATGGATAAATATCAATCCACTGACCATATCATGATAAATGGAATGTTTCTTGGCATTGGCTCTGCCAGATTTTAAACATTCAGTACCAACTAGGAAGAATAGTGTGTGTATGTGTGTGTGTGTGTGTGTGTGTGTGTGTGTGTGTGTGTGTGTAATTCTCTAGATCTTGCACATAATGATGCTTATTTTGGAAGAAGGGGGCTTGTTGAGAGGGAGGAAAGGGCTGGGATACCAGAAAAGCAAAAAAAAAAAAAAAAAAAATTAAAGAATGATAGAATGCATGAATGAGAGTCTGGGACATCTGTCAGGAAGTCTACTTCTCACTCATTTTCTTTAAATATGCATTACTTTTTATTCCCTTCCAAGCCCTGTTATTCTTCCTTCTCCTCCTCAAAACCAATATACTCCGTACTTCCCTACTTCCATAGCTTTACTTATGTTGCTCTCTAAACCTGGATTTCCCAACCTTTCTTTCTTTATCTAGTTAACTTATTCTCATCTTTTAATATCCAACTCAAATGTCACCTCTCCTATGAAGTCTTCTCAGTGGCAACCTTTTTCCCTCACAACACTCATTGAGTATTGTGTTTTGTAGCCAATGTACTTATGTATATGACTGTATCATTTGTTTCTTTGTTTGGGCCTTATTTATATACTCATCATTATCTATGTCCATAAAGACAGGGCTCTCTTATTAGTGGAAACTAGTACCTATCATGGGACTCTGCACATAGCAGGAATGTAATGTTTATTAAATGAATTAATGAATACCAATAAAAATTTGACACCCTCATATTCACATGTTTAATCCTATATATATACCTATTCCTTTGAAAATCATCTTAAAATCTTGAGAATTCAAACCTTGACTTTATATGTTCATAA